>NC_069728.1:349285-420793 GCF_027358585.1 Pangasianodon hypophthalmus | reverse complement strand
AAAAGGCGGGAAGGGAAACAAAGCGTAGCGGGGGGGGGGCGAGCGAGGAGGAGGAGGAGGAGGAAGAGGGCGGAGCGGTGGGAGGCTCCCTGTATGAGGCGGTGTGGGATTTTGACCAATAAAAAAATGTTCTTCGCTTGTGCCTAATTACAATGTCGGCCTGTAAATAGAGCGGCCGCGAGGCGGGCGTTATTCATTTTCTCGCAGTCTACAGGAGAAGCAGCAGCAGCAACATGCCCGACCCAGCCAAGGCCGCTCCCAAGAAGGGATCCAAGAAAGCCGTGACCAAGACGGCCGGCAAAGGAGGCAAGAAGCGCAGAAAGTCCAGGAAGGAGAGCTACGCTATCTACGTGTATAAAGTCCTGAAGCAGGTGCACCCCGACACCGGCATCTCTTCTAAGGCGATGGGTATCATGAACTCGTTCGTGAACGACATCTTCGAGCGTATCGCCGGTGAGTCCTCTCGTCTGGCTCATTACAACAAGCGCTCCACCATCACCTCCAGGGAGATCCAGACCGCCGTGCGCCTGTTGCTTCCCGGCGAGCTGGCCAAGCACGCCGTGTCCGAGGGCACCAAGGCCGTCACCAAGTACACCAGCTCCAAGTAAAGCGCCTTACCGCCGTCTTCATCAACCCAACGGCTCTTTTAAGAGCCACCCACTCCTTCATATAAAGAGCAATTTCTTCTTTTCCTCCCTGTCTCTCTCTGTGTGTGTGTGTGTGTGTGTGTGTGTGTGTGTGACGGGGGGAGGGGGGGCGCGTTCCCCGCCGGCTTTTATCGCGCTGTTCCCCCGCGACTGTTTTGTTCATTGTGTGAGTCTTGTAGTATGCTAAATGCGCAGGTGAGTAATTATAAACAATATTGTACGAGCATCATGCGTTCTCAATGTTGTTAAATAGTGGAATGGCAGCATGAAGTAGTTCTATCAATCAATGTTATAGCACTGCAAAGGAATTCAAAATGGGCTTCTAGAGGCACAGAGTACTTCAAAATAGTGTTCTAGCTGGACTAAGTAATTCAATTTAATGTTATGGCACCACAAAGTAATTTGAAATAGGCTCATAGAGGCAAAAAGTAATTGAAAGTAGGATTACAGCTGCGCAGAGTAATTCAAAATAGTGTCATAACAGCAATTAATAATTCAGTGTAATGTTATAATTTCACAAAGTAATTCAAAATAGGATTATAGCAGCACAGAGTACTTCTAAAAAGGGTTATAGCAGCAGGAAATAATTGAGATTAGGTTTATAGCGGCACAAAAGAGTTCAAAATAGGTTTATAGCGGCGCAGACTAATTCGAAATAAAGTGTGTAGCAGCACAGAGTAATTCAAAATAGGCTTATAGCAGCATGAAGTAATTCAAATTGATGCTACAGCACCACAAAGTAATTCAAAATAGGATTATAGCAGCACAGAGTACTTCAAAATAGGGTTATATCAGCATGAAGTACTTCAAGATAGGCTTATAACGGCACAGAGTAATTCAAAACAGGGTTATAGCTGCTCAGAGTACTTCAAAATAGGGTTATAGCTGCTCAAAATATGGTTAGAGCAGCACGATGTAATTCAAATCAATGTTGTAGCAGCAGGAAATACTTCAAAATAGGGTTATATCAGCATGAAGTACTTCAAGATAGGCTTATAACAGCACAGAGTAATTCAAAACAGGGTTATAGCTGCTCAGAGTACTTCAAAATAGGATTATAGCTGCTCAAAATATGGTTAGAGTAGCACGATGTAATTCAAATCAATGTTGTAGCAGCAGGAAATACTTCAAAATAGGGTTATATCAGCATGAAGTACTTCAAGATAGGCTTATAACGGCACAGCATAGTTCAAAATAGGGCTTTAGCTGCACAGAGTACTTCAAAAATAGGCTCATAGCGGCGCAGTGTACTTCAAAATAGGCCTGTAACAACGCAGTGTACTTCAAAATAGGCTCATAGCGGCGCAGCGTACTTCAAAATAGGCCTGTAACAACGCAGAGTACTTCAAAATAGGCCTACAGCGGCGCAGAGTACTTCAAAATAGGCCCATAGCGGTGCAGAGTACTTCAAAATAGGCCTACAGCGGCGCAGTGTACTTCAAAATAGGCCTGTAACAACGCAGAGTACTTCAAAATAGGCTCATAGCGGCGCAGAGTACTTCAAAATAGGCTCATAGCGGCGCAGAGTACTTCAAAATAGGCCTACAGCGGCGCAGTGTACTTCAAAATAGGCCTGTAACAACGCAGAGTACTTCAAAATAGACTCATAGCGGCGCAGTGTACTTCAAAATAGGCTCATAGCGGCGCAGAGTACTTCAAAATAGGCCTGTAACAACGCAGTGTACTTCAAAATAGGCTCATAGCGGCGCAGTGTACTTCAAAATAGGCTCATAGCGGCGCAGTGTACTTCAAAATAGGCTCATAGCGGCGCAGAGTACTTCAAAATAGGCTCATAGCGGCGCAGTGTACTTCAAAATAGGCTCATAGCGGCGCAGTGTACTTCAAAATAGGCTCATAGCGGCGCAGTGTACTTCAAAATAGGCTCATAGCGGCGCAGTGTACTTCAAAATAGGCTCATAGCGGCGCAGAGTACTTCAAAATAGGCCTGTAACAACGCAGTGTACTTCAAAATAGGCTCATAGCGGCGCAGTGTACTTCAAAATAGGCTCATAGCGGCGCAGTGTACTTCAAAATAGGCTCATAGCGGCGCAGAGTACTTCAAAATAGGCCTGTAACAACGCAGAGTACTTCAAAATAGGCCTGTAACAACGCAGAGTACTTCAAAATAGGCTCATAGCGGCGCAGTGTACTTCAAAATAGGCCTACAGCGGCGCAGCGTACTTCAAAATAGGCTCATAGCGGCGCAGTGTACTTCAAAATAGGCTCATAGCGGCGCAGAGTACTTCAAAATAGGCCTGTAACAACGCAGAGTACTTCAAAATAGGCCCATAGCCGCGCAGTGTACTTCAAAATAGGCCTGTAACAACGCAGAGTACTTCAAAATAGGCCTACAGCGGCGCAGTGTACTTCAAAATAGGCCTGTAACAACGCAGAGTACTTCAAAATAGGCTCATAGCGGCGCAGTGTACTTCAAAATAGGAGTATAGAGGCACAAAGTAATTCTAGTTATATGCTGTATGCATATGCAATGTTCTAGCAGCAGGAAATACTTCAAAATAGGATTCTAGCCGTACTGAGTAAATCACAATCCCAAGTTTAAAGCCCTGTGGATGAAATACAAAAGATAGACGTGTGAAGATAGAAGCGTGGACTAAATGCAAATGCATTTATAGCAGCATTGGCTACATTTATCCCAATAGAGTAATAGCAGAACGTAGTCAATTAAAACCAGGCGATAGTTGAATAACAACGAATAGGGTTAGAGCTCTGCTGAGTTCATAAGACTAGGGTTACAGCAGTGTGGAATTACATAAACATGAGGCTATAGCAGAGCCGGGCTAAACGGCACTAGGGTTAGGGCAGAGCCGGGCTAAACGGCACTAGGGTTAGGGCAGAGCCGGGCTAGACGGCACTAGGGTTAGGGCAGAGCCGGGCTAGACGGCACTAGGGTTAGGGCAGAGCCGGGCTAGACGGCACTAGGGTTAGGGCAGAGCCGGGCTAGACGGCACTAGGGTTAACTCGGGCTAGGGCGGAGACAGGCGCGGGTAACGAGGCGGAGGCGCGCGCCCGTTAAGGCGCCCACGAGGCGCACCTGGCGCCCCGGGACCACAAGAGGACGCGGCCGCGCACGAGGAGCGCCAGCCCGAGTGCCGGCGCCAGCCCGAGCGACGAAGACCAGACGAGGACAAAGACGCTGGGAGTCACGCTGCGGGAGTCGCCTCGTCCCTCCGAGCGCGCCCGCTCGCTCTCCACCCATGTGCTTTACACGGCCCAAAAGGGGCCTCGGTTCACATACTGCACGCCACACTCGGCCCGTGCAAACATAGCAGCAGCACTCACACGGCTCTCCTTCAACTCGGCCCGGAGGCCTCGCAACGGCCACGCCGTTTTTTGCCCTCTTTTTACACAGCACAACGCACGAAATGCGCGGCCCGCCGGCTCGAGCGCCAGGCGCGCCGTGCACTTTTGTGGCCGCCGCGCGAGATTGGTGCTCTCCTCCTGGCCGTGGCGGGCCGCGGGAGAAACGGGAAAGCCCGTTCTCGCGAAACGCGTGCTTGAACGCTTTGGAGCTTGCCTGACGGGTCGGATTTTCGCCGCGAAATGCCATGAGAAAACACAGTTGCGAGCGCATCGCGGAAGCGCAGTCATTCAGCGGCGCCCGGGTTGAGTCTACAACGTTCTCATGTCTGCTTTTAAGACCAGCCCCCCGGCCGCGGGGAGGGAGGTTCCTGTGTTACACAGCGCCACAGCGATTGACTCCTTTATTCTACTTAGCTCCGCACACACAGACATGGCAGAAGTCGCTCCCGCGCCCGCCGCCGCGCCGGCCAAAGCGCCCAAGAAGAAAGCAGCTTCGAGGACCAAGAAAGCGGGCCCCAGCGTCGGCGAGCTCATCGTCAAGGCGGTTTCCTCGTCCAAGGAGAGGAGCGGCGTGTCGCTCGCCGCTTTGAAGAAGGCTTTGGCTGCCGGCGGATACGATGTGGAGAAGAACAACTCCCGCGTCAAGCTCGCCGTCAAGAGCCTCGTGACAAAGGGCACTCTGGTGCAGACCAAAGGGACCGGCGCGTCTGGCTCTTTCAAGCTGAACAAGAAGCAGACCGAAGCCAAGAAGCCCGCAAAGAAAGCCGCGCCCAAACCCAAGAAGGCGGCCGCCAAGAAGCCCGCCGCGGCTAAGAAGCCCAAGAAGGTAGCGGCCAAGAAACCCGCCGCCGCCGCCAAGAAGTCTCCTAAGAAGGCGAAGAAGCCCGCCGCCGCCGCCAAGAAAGCCACCAAGAGCCCCAAGAAGGCGAAGAAGCCGGCGACCCCTAAGAAGGCAGCCAAGAGCCCCAAGAAGGCAAAGGCTGTGAAGCCCAAGACAGCAAAGCCCAAAGCGGCAAAGGCGAAAAAGGCAGCCCCCAAAAAGAAATAAACATGTTTGTGTGTTTCATTCATGTTTTTCTTCCTTAAACGGCTCTTTTAAGAGCCACCCATATCTTCGTTTAAAGAGCAATATTCCCTGTCCTCTCATGACACAAAGTGATGCTTTTAGTGGATTGGATTCCTCCTCCCAAAACGGTGACAGAGGCTGTAGGAGGAACATGAACATATGGGCAAACTAGTAAGAATTTACATTTCTCTGTAGCGTTGTACAGAATTTTGTGCGTTTGTGCGTTTGTATGTCTATTTTCCCTTCTGTCTGTTTTCATGCGCTCTCTCTCTCTCTCACACACACACCACACACACACACACACACACACACACACACGCACAGAGGCGGCGTCACAAACGGGGGTGGGAGGGGCGTCGCGTAGAATAGAATGGTGGGCGGAATGTGTGGAATTTGACGGCGCGTTTGTGATTGGTTCTTCTGCCACAACGATCTTAGCCAATAAGAGAGCGGCTGTGTTGGCTATATCACGGAGGGCTCGGCGCGTAGTCTTTATTATTTCAGCGTTGTTCGTGGAACAGGTCTGATCATAACCATGAGCGGAAGAGGCAAGACCGGCGGAAAGGCTAGGGCCAAGGCCAAGACTCGTTCCTCCAGAGCTGGGCTGCAGTTCCCTGTGGGCCGTGTGCACAGGCTCCTACGTAAAGGCAACTACGCCGAGCGCGTCGGTGCCGGCGCTCCGGTCTACCTGGCCGCCGTGCTGGAGTATCTGACTGCTGAGATCCTGGAGTTGGCCGGCAACGCCGCCCGTGACAACAAGAAGACCCGTATCATCCCCCGCCACCTGCAGCTCGCCGTGCGTAACGATGAGGAGCTGAACAAACTGCTCGGCGGGGTGACCATCGCTCAGGGTGGTGTGCTGCCTAAC
The DNA here is from genome assembly GCF_027358585.1 of Pangasianodon hypophthalmus. NCBI lineage: Eukaryota > Metazoa > Chordata > Actinopteri > Siluriformes > Pangasiidae > Pangasianodon > Pangasianodon hypophthalmus. The sequence goes on along the minus strand of NC_069728.1, from coordinate 414,891 downwards.
ATTCAGGCCGTGCTTCTGCCCAAGAAGACCGAGAAGACCGTCAAGACCAAGTAAACGCGCCCACTGCTGCGTTTGCCAGTACCCAAAGGCTCTTTTAAGAGCCACCCACTTCTGCTCCAAAAGTGCAATGTTATTCCTATCTTCTTAATACAAAGCAAACGCAGTTAAAATCAGGACATGAACACTCTAATTTGCTAAGAATTATATATTTATATATAATATAATAAATAATTATATACATGGAAACTATCCAAGTAGTCGTAGTAGCAGTAGTAATAATAATAATATGAATGATAAGAATAAGAATAACAATAATAGTGAGGCGTGTTGGCTAAATGCAGTGTGAGGGATGAGAATATGTTTTGACGGCGGGCGGTTTGTGTGTAACTGGTGAATGGCAGAGTACAAAAGCGCTGCGCGCCCGTGGAATAGGGGCGGGCGCCTTGTGTTTCGAACTGTGCCGGTGGCGGAAGCCAATAGTCATCAAGTGACGTCACGCATTCTATCCAATGACAGACGAGTGCCTTCAAGACGCCCAATGAGCGCAGAGCAGCGTTAGGGCTTAAAAAGCCGGCGTTCGCGAGCGCCGTGTATTCTGTTTTTCATCCGTGAAGTGCAGAGCTCGACGCCATGGCAAGAACCAAGCAGACCGCCCGTAAGTCCACCGGTGGCAAGGCGCCCAGGAAGCAGCTCGCCACTAAGGCCGCCCGCAAGAGCGCCCCGGCCACCGGCGGCGTGAAGAAGCCTCACCGTTACAGGCCGGGCACCGTGGCTCTGAGAGAGATCCGCCGTTATCAGAAGTCTACTGAGCTGCTCATCCGCAAGCTGCCCTTCCAGCGCCTGGTGAGAGAAATCGCTCAGGACTTCAAGACTGATCTGCGTTTCCAGAGCTCGGCCGTCATGGCCCTGCAGGAGGCGAGCGAGGCGTACCTGGTCGGCCTGTTCGAGGACACCAACCTGTGCGCCATCCACGCCAAGAGAGTGACCATCATGCCCAAGGATATTCAGCTGGCCCGCCGTATTCGCGGAGAGCGCGCTTAAACGACGACCGCGTCTAATCTACACAAAGGCTCTTTTAAGAGCCACCTCACAGTCTCAGCGAAATGAGCAAGTCTTCGTACCTTGGCTGTTTAAAAACTAAATGTAATGTGGTAGGGAAAAAAAAAAAAAGAACCTTTGAAATATTTTTATAACCTGTATAAATATATACATTATTATAAATATTATATAATGTTTGTGTGTTATGTGCTTATACGCGCGCGCTCTCACGCTGTGGCACACTTACAGTGAAAAGGGAGCAGTGAACCATAAGGTTTATTTGTGACGTCATGCGCTGGGGTCAGAGGCTTAGAACTATGCTGTTGGTTTGATTGACAGTTTTTCCCTTTATGACGCCGCGGGGATTCATCGGTCTTTAAATGTTGTGGTTTCTGCGCGCGCCTCTTCACTAATTTGAAGGGGAGAAGCAGAAGGGTTTCTCCGCGTTATCGTCATTCCGCCTAATATCCATCTGCACTTGTCTTTCTTTTCTGCTTAGAAATGATCAGATATAATACTATATTTAATCATTGGTGTATATTTATCAAGGACAACATGTGACATTTTTATTTATTCATTCATTCAATCGCTCATTTATGTCTTTATATAGCGTTTTTAACATTTAAAATGAAAAATTCCTGCTACTACTAATAACAACAATAATAACAACAATAATAATAATAATAATAGTGATAGTGATAGTAAAGAGTAGAGAAGAGGCGTGTGTTGGAGTTGCTATGGCAGAATGATCCAGTGCACAGTAATAAGGCTGATGAGCTCTGTGTCTGTGGGAAGGACACAGCGGCGCTGCGTGTTGTGCTGGATGGAGCTTGACTGCCCTCGTGCGGCCAAATCCAGGAACTGCAATTTCCCAGATTCAGTGTTCTGTTATGAAGCATTTTATGGAGGTGTTTATAAGTCTAAACTTGTAGTAGTTAGCCGGGGGAGAGTGCAGAGAACTGGGGGGGTGGGGGGTTCGGGGCTGTAGCTGCGTTCACGATATACACAAACATGTGGAAAACTGCAAAAAAAAAATTTCTTTTCTTAATCTGCATATAAAGATTATTTTAGAAGCTGCTTTTGCTATATATATATATATATATATATATATATATAGATAGATAGATAGATAGATAGATAGATAGATAGATAGATAGATAAACATACACACAAAACATCAATTCGGGGTCCCTGTGAGTGTACATGGAGGGGGGACGGGGGGCAGAGAGAAAAGTCAACACCAGAGAAACACCTTGTACATATATTGTTGTTGATGTTGTTTATTATATTTGTAATTTTGAAAGGCATATATATGTGTTCTTTGTACCTGCAGTGAACCATTATGACTTCATGTACAGAGTTCTAGCTTGATGGTTTGATTGACAGTTTTTAGAAGTCATTTGCTAATCCTAATAATATTGATATGAATGTTACTACTACTACTAATAATAATTATTATAAAAGGTTGTTGTGTGCAGTGCTGTGTGTTGTTGTGGATGGATCTTGACTGCCCTTGACGTTGCCCTAACCACTGCTGTTTATAGCCGCAGGTCAATTCTACATCTGCAATAAATAAAATAAATAAATAAATAAATAGGAGGAAGAACCTTTAAGAAATGTTTGTCAGTGCTGTGTTTGTTGCGTGTTAGAACAACAATCAGTAATAATTCTTCTGTTACTACTACTACTACTTATAATAATAATAATAATAATGAGAAGAAGAAGAAGAAATAATAAAGAGAGACTAGAAGAAAGAATAAAGGATGAGGAGTAAAATAAAATTTGCTGTGTGCAGCGCTGGGTGTTGTTGTGGATGGCTCGTGTGGCCACTTTTAGGAAGTGCACTTTGCCCTAATCACTGCTGTTTATAGGCGCAAATATAGCAAGTCTATGTAATAAATCGTAAAAAAAATAAATAAATAAAAATAGGAGGGACATGCTGTAAGAAAAGTTTGTCAATGCTGTGTTTGTTGCGTGTTAAAAAATATATTAAAACATGATGACAACAACGACAAGAGCAGTAATAACAATAATTCTGCTATCACTACTACTACTACTTCTTCTTCTACTACTACTGCTACTACTCATAATCGCCCTCGTGTGGCCACGTTTAGGAAGTGCACTTTGCCCTAACCACTGCTGTTTATAGGCGCAAATATAGCAAGTCTATGTAATAAATCGTAAAAAAAAAAAAAAATAAATAAAAATAGGAGGGACATTCTGTAAGAAAAGTTTGTCAATGCTATGTTTGTGGCGTGTTAAAAAATATATTAAAACATGACAAGAACAGTAATAACAATAATTCTGCTATTACTACTACTACTACTACTACTACTACTACTACTACTACTCATAATCGCCCTCGTGTGGCCACGTTTAGGAAGTGCACTTTGCCCTAATCACTGCTGTTTATAGGCGCAAATATAGCAAGTCTATGTAATAAATCGTAAAAAAATAAATAAATAAAAATAGGAGGGACATGCTGTAAGAAAAGTTTGTCAATGCTATGTTTGTTGCGTGTTAAAAATATATTAAAACATGATGACAACAACGACAAGAACAGTAATAATAATAATTCTGCTATCACTACTACTACTACTTCTTCTACTACTACTACTGCTACTACTCATAATCGCCCTCGTGTGGCCACGTTTAGGAAGTGCACTTTGCCCTAACCACTGCTGTTTATAGGCGCAGGTCAAGTCTACAGCTGCAATAAAGAGCTAAAACAAAAAAAAAGGATTGAATTAAATTTAAGAATTGTTTGTCAATGCTATGTTTGTTGCGTGTTAGAAAATATGTTAAACCATGATGACAACCGCAATCACAATAACAACAACAATCACAATAATAGATCTTCTGTTACTACTACCACTACTTCTAATAATAATAATAATAATAATAATAATAATAATAGGAGAAAACAATAAAGAAAGACTAGAAGAAAGAATAAAGGATGAGGAGTAAAATAAAGGTTGTTGTGTGCAGCGCTGTGTTGTTGTGGATGGATCCTGTCTGCCCTCGTGTGGCCAAGTTTAGGAAGTGCACTTTGCCCTAACCACTGCTGTTTAAAGCCGCAAATATAGCAAGTCTATGTAATAAATAGTTTTAAAAAAAAAAAAAAAAAAAAAAAAAAAAGGGGGGGGGGGGAGCGGGGGGGGGGGCGGCGGGGGGGGGGCATGTTTGTCAATGCTATCTTTGTTGCGTGTTAGAGCGTATATTACAACATGTTTACAACAGCCAACATCAGCCAACAACAACAATACTACTATTACTAGTGATGATAGCGATGCCGCGCTGTGCTGGCTGAACGGTTAAGGCTCTGGGTTTTTGCTCGTAAGGTCGGGGGTTCAAGCCCCAGCACTGCTTCCACACAAGCTGGGATATCCTGTTTAGTATTATTTGTTTATTTTTATCTAAGCTTATGTTATAGATTAATAATACTACTACTGATAATAGCTATTAAATAATAATTATTTTTTAATATGACTAATAGGCATTAGTGTTTATTATAATGATTATTTATGAAATATTGTCATTACTGTATATCATTGCTATTATTATGTATTATATATCACAATTATGTGACTCCGTTTCATGCCAGCTGAAGTGGATTCGGCTGCTCTTTGTACCTCTGCTGTAATATAAATGGCAACTGATTCTACAGATTTCTGCTTAAGGTGCAGTATTTGGAGATTGGGAAGGTAGTTGTGTGTTGCGTTGTCTGTGATGTGCATCTTGTAAACTGTGTGGAATGTATCGTGTTGTGACCAAACACCAGGAAAAATTCCTAATACATGTCACTACATATGGCAACTAGAATTATTCTGATAACAACACCAACAACAGCAACAATGACACTGCTGCTACTCCTACTACTCCTACTACTAATAATAGTAATAATAGTAATAATGCGCTACTATTATTAATACCATTCCATTGTATAAGGCTAACAGACATCGTGTTCACCCACGTGTGGCCGCATTTCGAAACTTGACTGCCTGCATTTGTAGTAAATAACTGGGTTCGGATAATGAAATGATTTGATCAATTAAGCGTATGAATGCGTGTCACATACATCACACGGGGTTGTTTGTCACCGCTGTGCATCGACACGCTTTTCTACATGACAGTCTGATCGACACGGCAGTCTGAAATGATGAACATTGTAGACGTCTAATAAATGAGTAAAGTAAGACGACGCGTTATGAACGGTGTTCACGGTTGCTGGCATAATTTTCTACACGGTGAGTTAAAGGCGCACAACTATCAGATTCACAGTTCACGACTGTGTTTTATTTGGCCGAGTACAAGAGAGTGTAGGAGGAATCAGACTCTGTTGTTGTGCTCATATGACTATGGCATCGGCACAAATTTAACTTCTTACGGCTTTGGCTTTGTGTCGACGCACGTGTTTGATGAATTGTATGTTAGTTTCTTTGGCACAAATGGTGAAGCGAGTATGCTTTCCTTGCGAATGACACTTGGAGTTTAAGAATGAGGTTAGTGTTTGAGAAAATGTATCTATTTTAGACATTATACCTTAGAGAGGCCATTATATTTTGCCTTTGAGAGAGCTGATAAAGTAAGGCCCGAGAGTTGCCCTCGCATTCCTTTCTGTGCCGCTTGTCAGTTAAGTGATTGGCATTTGTGAGTGATCGATTGGTGTGGTAAAATGTGGGCTCGATTAAAAGTGTACACAGACTTTGATGGCGATCGGCTGAATGAGGGGCCTACTAATAAGATGCTGTGCTGCTACGCGAGACCCGTCGTTACAGCGGACCTAGGAGGAACGTCTCGTGTCTGTAAAGGGAATGTCGATGTTTTACAAACACAGAGTACTTTTACTAACCTCCTTACACTGACGGGTGTTTGGCTGTATTGTTTTTTGTTTTGTCTTTTTAAATATACACCTTGCATATCGGAATAAGACTTCTACTATTGTTACTACTACTGGAAAAACAACTACTACTACTACTACTACTACTACTACTACTAATAATAATAATAATAGTAATAATAATGTTTGTGTGTATAGAGAGGGTGAGGAAGAAGAAGACGCTAGCAGGTAGAAAGCTGTGGCGTTCTGTTTCTTTTTGAATGTGCTCTATTGTGTGACCGTTGGTCTTAGGCCCGCCTCCTCGCCTGTTCTCAACAAGGTCCTGTAGAGGGCGGATAAATATGTGGGCGCTGCGCGGCGAGTTTTATTGAGCAGCTTGACTTCGAGAGAGCAGCATCATGTCTGGCAGAGGCAAGGGCGGAAAGGGGCTCGGCAAAGGAGGCGCCAAGCGTCACCGTAAAGTTCTTCGCGATAACATCCAGGGAATCACCAAGCCGGCTATTCGCCGTCTGGCTCGCCGTGGCGGTGTTAAGCGTATTTCCGGTCTGATCTACGAAGAGACTCGCGGTGTGCTGAAGGTGTTCCTGGAGAACGTGATCCGCGACGCCGTCACCTACACCGAGCATGCCAAGAGGAAGACGGTCACCGCCATGGATGTGGTGTATGCCCTGAAACGCCAGGGACGCACCCTGTACGGCTTCGGCGGTTAAACGCTCCAACACCGAACGACGCGAACACAACGGCTCTTTTAAGAGCCACCCAAACATCCAGAAAAAGAGCTGTTCCTCGTGCTGTGTGTGTGTGTGTGTGTGTGTGTGTGTGTGTTTTTTTTACACACGTAACACATAAGTAGAAGATAATTTATATATGAACACAAAATCATAAACAATCTAGTTTTACATGTTTATATCGTGTGTGTGTGTGTGTGTGTATATATATATATATATATATATATATATATATATACACATGTACATAATGTGTGTGTGAATTACATAACGTGTGTGTGTGTGTGAAACGCGTTAGAAGACTATAATAGAATTTTTTTTTCTTCTTTTGTCATAGTGCACATTGTTGTGAATGTAAAAAAGGCGGGAAGGGAAACAAAGCGTAGCGGGGGGGGGGGCGAGCGAGGAGGAGGAGGAGGAGGAAGAGGGCGGAGCGGTGGGAGGCTCCCTGTATGAGGCGGTGTGGGATTTTGACCAATAAAAAAATGTTCTTCGCTTGTGCCTAATTACAATGTCGGCCTGTAAATAGAGCGGCCGCGAGGCGGGCGTTATTCATTTTCTCGCAGTCTACAGGAGAAGCAGCAGCAGCAACATGCCCGACCCAGCCAAGGCCGCTCCCAAGAAGGGATCCAAGAAAGCCGTGACCAAGACGGCCGGCAAAGGAGGCAAGAAGCGCAGAAAGTCCAGGAAGGAGAGCTACGCTATCTACGTGTATAAAGTCCTGAAGCAGGTGCACCCCGACACCGGCATCTCTTCTAAGGCGATGGGTATCATGAACTCGTTCGTGAACGACATCTTCGAGCGTATCGCCGGTGAGTCCTCTCGTCTGGCTCATTACAACAAGCGCTCCACCATCACCTCCAGGGAGATCCAGACCGCCGTGCGCCTGTTGCTTCCCGGCGAGCTGGCCAAGCACGCCGTGTCCGAGGGCACCAAGGCCGTCACCAAGTACACCAGCTCCAAGTAAAGCGCCTTACCGCCGTCTTCATCAACCCAACGGCTCTTTTAAGAGCCACCCACTCCTTCATATAAAGAGCAATTTCTTCTTTTCCTCCCTGTCTCTCTCTGTGTGTGTGTGTGTGTGTGTGTGTGTGTGTGACGGGGGGAGGGGGGGCGCGTTCCCCGCCGGCTTTTATCGCGCTGTTCCCCCGCGACTGTTTTGTTCATTGTGTGAGTCTTGTAGTATGCTAAATGCGCAGGTGAGTAATTATAAACAATATTGTACGAGCATCATGCGTTCTCAATGTTGTTAAATAGTGGAATGGCAGCATGAAGTAGTTCTATCAATCAATGTTATAGCACTGCAAAGGAATTCAAAATGGGCTTCTAGAGGCACAGAGTACTTCAAAATAGTGTTCTAGCTGGACTAAGTAATTCAATTTAATGTTATGGCACCACAAAGTAATTTGAAATAGGCTCATAGAGGCAAAAAGTAATTGAAAGTAGGATTACAGCTGCGCAGAGTAATTCAAAATAGTGTCATAACAGCAATTAATAATTCAGTGTAATGTTATAATTTCACAAAGTAATTCAAAATAGGATTATAGCAGCACAGAGTACTTCTAAAAAGGGTTATAGCAGCAGGAAATAATTGAGATTAGGTTTATAGCGGCACAAAAGAGTTCAAAATAGGTTTATAGCGGCGCAGACTAATTCGAAATAAAGTGTGTAGCAGCACAGAGTAATTCAAAATAGGCTTATAGCAGCATGAAGTAATTCAAATTGATGCTACAGCACCACAAAGTAATTCAAAATAGGATTATAGCAGCACAGAGTACTTCAAAATAGGGTTATATCAGCATGAAGTACTTCAAGATAGGCTTATAACGGCACAGAGTAATTCAAAACAGGGTTATAGCTGCTCAGAGTACTTCAAAATAGGGTTATAGCTGCTCAAAATATGGTTAGAGCAGCACGATGTAATTCAAATCAATGTTGTAGCAGCAGGAAATACTTCAAAATAGGGTTATATCAGCATGAAGTACTTCAAGATAGGCTTATAACAGCACAGAGTAATTCAAAACAGGGTTATAGCTGCTCAGAGTACTTCAAAATAGGATTATAGCTGCTCAAAATATGGTTAGAGTAGCACGATGTAATTCAAATCAATGTTGTAGCAGCAGGAAATACTTCAAAATAGGGTTATATCAGCATGAAGTACTTCAAGATAGGCTTATAACGGCACAGCATAGTTCAAAATAGGGCTTTAGCTGCACAGAGTACTTCAAAAATAGGCTCATAGCGGCGCAGTGTACTTCAAAATAGGCCTGTAACAACGCAGTGTACTTCAAAATAGGCTCATAGCGGCGCAGCGTACTTCAAAATAGGCCTGTAACAACGCAGAGTACTTCAAAATAGGCCTACAGCGGCGCAGAGTACTTCAAAATAGGCCCATAGCGGTGCAGAGTACTTCAAAATAGGCCTACAGCGGCGCAGTGTACTTCAAAATAGGCCTGTAACAACGCAGAGTACTTCAAAATAGGCTCATAGCGGCGCAGAGTACTTCAAAATAGGCTCATAGCGGCGCAGAGTACTTCAAAATAGGCCTACAGCGGCGCAGTGTACTTCAAAATAGGCCTGTAACAACGCAGAGTACTTCAAAATAGACTCATAGCGGCGCAGTGTACTTCAAAATAGGCTCATAGCGGCGCAGAGTACTTCAAAATAGGCCTGTAACAACGCAGTGTACTTCAAAATAGGCTCATAGCGGCGCAGTGTACTTCAAAATAGGCTCATAGCGGCGCAGTGTACTTCAAAATAGGCTCATAGCGGCGCAGAGTACTTCAAAATAGGCTCATAGCGGCGCAGTGTACTTCAAAATAGGCTCATAGCGGCGCAGTGTACTTCAAAATAGGCTCATAGCGGCGCAGTGTACTTCAAAATAGGCTCATAGCGGCGCAGTGTACTTCAAAATAGGCTCATAGCGGCGCAGAGTACTTCAAAATAGGCCTGTAACAACGCAGTGTACTTCAAAATAGGCTCATAGCGGCGCAGTGTACTTCAAAATAGGCTCATAGCGGCGCAGTGTACTTCAAAATAGGCTCATAGCGGCGCAGAGTACTTCAAAATAGGCCTGTAACAACGCAGAGTACTTCAAAATAGGCCTGTAACAACGCAGAGTACTTCAAAATAGGCTCATAGCGGCGCAGTGTACTTCAAAATAGGCCTACAGCGGCGCAGCGTACTTCAAAATAGGCTCATAGCGGCGCAGTGTACTTCAAAATAGGCTCATAGCGGCGCAGAGTACTTCAAAATAGGCCTGTAACAACGCAGAGTACTTCAAAATAGGCCCATAGCCGCGCAGTGTACTTCAAAATAGGCCTGTAACAACGCAGAGTACTTCAAAATAGGCCTACAGCGGCGCAGTGTACTTCAAAATAGGCCTGTAACAACGCAGAGTACTTCAAAATAGGCTCATAGCGGCGCAGTGTACTTCAAAATAGGAGTATAGAGGCACAAAGTAATTCTAGTTATATGCTGTATGCATATGCAATGTTCTAGCAGCAGGAAATACTTCAAAATAGGATTCTAGCCGTACTGAGTAAATCACAATCCCAAGTTTAAAGCCCTGTGGATGAAATACAAAAGATAGACGTGTGAAGATAGAAGCGTGGACTAAATGCAAATGCATTTATAGCAGCATTGGCTACATTTATCCCAATAGAGTAATAGCAGAACGTAGTCAATTAAAACCAGGCGATAGTTGAATAACAACGAATAGGGTTAGAGCTCTGCTGAGTTCATAAGACTAGGGTTACAGCAGTGTGGAATTACATAAACATGAGGCTATAGCAGAGCCGGGCTAAACGGCACTAGGGTTAGGGCAGAGCCGGGCTAGACGGCACTAGGGTTAGGGCAGAGCCGGGCTAGACGGCACTAGGGTTAGGGCAGAGCCGGGCTAGACGGCACTAGGGTTAGGGCAGAGCCGGGCTAGACGGCACTAGGGTTAGGGCAGAGCCGGGCTAGACGGCACTAGGGTTAGGGCAGAGCCGGGCTAGACGGCACTAGGGTTAGGGCAGAGCCGGGCTAGACGGCACTAGGGTTAGGGCAGAGCCGGGCTAGACGGCACTAGGGTTAGGGCAGAGCCGGGCTAGACGGCACTAGGGTTAACTCGGGCTAGGGCGGAGACAGGCGCGGGTAACGAGGCGGAGGCGCGCGCCCGTTAAGGCGCCCACGAGGCGCACCTGGCGCCCCGGGACCACAAGAGGACGCGGCCGCGCACGAGGAGCGCCAGCCCGAGTGCCGGCGCCAGCCCGAGCGACGAAGACCAGACGAGGACAAAGACGCTGGGAGTCACGCTGCGGGAGTCGCCTCGTCCCTCCGAGCGCGCCCGCTCGCTCTCCACCCATGTGCTTTACACGGCCCAAAAGGGGCCTCGGTTCACATACTGCACGCCACACTCGGCCCGTGCAAACATAGCAGCAGCACTCACACGGCTCTCCTTCAACTCGGCCCGGAGGCCTCGCAACGGCCACGCCGTTTTTTGCCCTCTTTTTACACAGCACAACGCACGAAATGCGCGGCCCGCCGGCTCGAGCGCCAGGCGCGCCGTGCACTTTTGTGGCCGCCGCGCGAGATTGGTGCTCTCCTCCTGGCCGTGGCGGGCCGCGGGAGAAACGGGAAAGCCCGTTCTCGCGAAACGCGTGCTTGAACGCTTTGGAGCTTGCCTGACGGGTCGGATTTTCGCCGCGAAATGCCATGAGAAAACACAGTTGCGAGCGCATCGCGGAAGCGCAGTCATTCAGCGGCGCCCGGGTTGAGTCTACAACGTTCTCATGTCTGCTTTTAAGACCAGCCCCCCGGCCGCGGGGAGGGAGGTTCCTGTGTTACACAGCGCCACAGCGATTGACTCCTTTATTCTACTTAGCTCCGCACACACAGACATGGCAGAAGTCGCTCCCGCGCCCGCCGCCGCGCCGGCCAAAGCGCCCAAGAAGAAAGCAGCTTCGAGGACCAAGAAAGCGGGCCCCAGCGTCGGCGAGCTCATCGTCAAGGCGGTTTCCTCGTCCAAGGAGAGGAGCGGCGTGTCGCTCGCCGCTTTGAAGAAGGCTTTGGCTGCCGGCGGATACGATGTGGAGAAGAACAACTCCCGCGTCAAGCTCGCCGTCAAGAGCCTCGTGACAAAGGGCACTCTGGTGCAGACCAAAGGGACCGGCGCGTCTGGCTCTTTCAAGCTGAACAAGAAGCAGACCGAAGCCAAGAAGCCCGCAAAGAAAGCCGCGCCCAAACCCAAGAAGGCGGCCGCCAAGAAGCCCGCCGCGGCTAAGAAGCCCAAGAAGGTAGCGGCCAAGAAACCCGCCGCCGCCGCCAAGAAGTCTCCTAAGAAGGCGAAGAAGCCCGCCGCCGCCGCCAAGAAAGCCACCAAGAGCCCCAAGAAGGCGAAGAAGCCGGCGACCCCTAAGAAGGCAGCCAAGAGCCCCAAGAAGGCAAAGGCTGTGAAGCCCAAGACAGCAAAGCCCAAAGCGGCAAAGGCGAAAAAGGCAGCCCCCAAAAAGAAATAAACATGTTTGTGTGTTTCATTCATGTTTTTCTTCCTTAAACGGCTCTTTTAAGAGCCACCCATATCTTCGTTTAAAGAGCAATATTCCCTGTCCTCTCATGACACAAAGTGATGCTTTTAGTGGATTGGATTCCTCCTCCCAAAACGGTGACAGAGGCTGTAGGAGGAACATGAACATATGGGCAAACTAGTAAGAATTTACATTTCTCTGTAGCGTTGTACAGAATTTTGTGCGTTTGTGCGTTTGTATGTCTATTTTCCCTTCTGTCTGTTTTCATGCGCTCTCTCTCTCTCTCACACACACACACACACACACACACACACACACACACACACACACACACACACACACACACGCACAGAGGCGGCGTCACAAACGGGGGTGGGAGGGGCGTCGCGTAGAATAGAATGGTGGGCGGAATGTGTGGAATTTGACGGCGCGTTTGTGATTGGTTCTTCTGCCACAACGATCTTAGCCAATAAGAGAGCGGCTGTGTTGGCTATATCACGGAGGGCTCGGCGCGTAGTCTTTATTATTTCAGCGTTGTTCGTGGAACAGGTCTGATCATAACCATGAGCGGAAGAGGCAAGACCGGCGGAAAGGCTAGGGCCAAGGCCAAGACTCGTTCCTCCAGAGCTGGGCTGCAGTTCCCTGTGGGCCGTGTGCACAGGCTCCTACGTAAAGGCAACTACGCCGAGCGCGTCGGTGCCGGCGCTCCGGTCTACCTGGCCGCCGTGCTGGAGTATCTGACTGCTGAGATCCTGGAGTTGGCCGGCAACGCCGCCCGTGACAACAAGAAGACCCGTATCATCCCCCGCCACCTGCAGCTCGCCGTGCGTAACGATGAGGAGCTGAACAAACTGCTCGGCGGGGTGACCATCGCTCAGGGTGGTGTGCTGCCTAACATTCAGGCCGTGCTTCTGCCCAAGAAGACCGAGAAGACCGTCAAGACCAAGTAAACGCGCCCACTGCTGCGTTTGCCAGTACCCAAAGGCTCTTTTAAGAGCCACCCACTTCTGCTCCAAAAGTGCAATGTTATTCCTATCTTCTTAATACAAAGCAAACGCAGTTAAAATCAGGACATGAACACTCTAATTTGCTAAGAATTATATATTTATATATAATATAATAAATAATTATATACATGGAAACTATCCAAGTAGTCGTAGTAGCAGTAGTAATAATAATAATATGAATGATAAGAATAAGAATAACAATAATAGTGAGGCGTGTTGGCTAAATGCAGTGTGAGGGATGAGAATATGTTTTGACGGCGGGCGGTTTGTGTGTAACTGGTGAATGGCAGAGTACAAAAGCGCTGCGCGCCCGTGGAATAGGGGCGGGCGCCTTGTGTTTCGAACTGTGCCGGTGGCGGAAGCCAATAGTCATCAAGTGACGTCACGCATTCTATCCAATGACAGACGAGTGCCTTCAAGACGCCCAATGAGCGCAGAGCAGCGTTAGGGCTTAAAAAGCCGGCGTTCGCGAGCGCCGTGTATTCTGTTTTTCATCCGTGAAGTGCAGAGCTCGACGCCATGGCAAGAACCAAGCAGACCGCCCGTAAGTCCACCGGTGGCAAGGCGCCCAGGAAGCAGCTCGCCACTAAGGCCGCCCGCAAGAGCGCCCCGGCCACCGGCGGCGTGAAGAAGCCTCACCGTTACAGGCCGGGCACCGTGGCTCTGAGAGAGATCCGCCGTTATCAGAAGTCTACTGAGCTGCTCATCCGCAAGCTGCCCTTCCAGCGCCTGGTGAGAGAAATCGCTCAGGACTTCAAGACTGATCTGCGTTTCCAGAGCTCGGCCGTCATGGCCCTGCAGGAGGCGAGCGAGGCGTACCTGGTCGGCCTGTTCGAGGACACCAACCTGTGCGCCATCCACGCCAAGAGAGTGACCATCATGCCCAAGGATATTCAGCTGGCCCGCCGTATTCGCGGAGAGCGCGCTTAAACGACGACCGCGTCTAATCTACACAAAGGCTCTTTTAAGAGCCACCTCACAGTCTCAGCGAAATGAGCAAGTCTTCGTACCTTGGCTGTTTAAAAACTAAATGTAATGTGGTAGGGAAAAAAAAAAAAAGAACCTTTGAAATATTTTTATAACCTGTATAAATATATACATTATTATAAATATTATATAATGTTTGTGTGTTATGTGCTTATACGCGCGCGCTCTCACGCTGTGGCACACTTACAGTGAAAAGGGAGCAGTGAACCATAAGGTTTATTTGTGACGTCATGCGCTGGGGTCAGAGGCTTAGAACTATGCTGTTGGTTTGATTGACAGTTTTTCCCTTTATGACGCCGCGGGGATTCATCGGTCTTTAAATGTTGTGGTTTCTGCGCGCGCCTCTTCACTAATTTGAAGGGGAGAAGCAGAAGGGTTTCTCCGCGTTATCGTCATTCCGCCTAATATCCATCTGCACTTGTCTTTCTTTTCTGCTTAGAAATGATCAGATATAATACTATATTTAATCATTGGTGTATATTTATCAAGGACAACATGTGACATTTTTATTTATTCATTCATTCAATCGCTCATTTATGTCTTTATATAGCGTTTTTAACATTTAAAATGAAAAATTCCTGCTACTACTAATAACAACAATAATAACAACAATAATAATAATAATAATAGTGATAGTGATAGTAAAGAGTTGAGAAGAGGCGTGTGTTGGAGTTGCTATGGCAGAATGATCCAGTGCACAGTAATAAGGCTGATGAGCTCTGTGTCTGTGGGAAGGACACAGCGGCGCTGCGTGTTGTGCTGGATGGAGCTTGACTGCCCTCGTGCGGCCAAATCCAGGAACTGCAATTTCCCAGATTCAGTGTTCTGTTATGAAGCATTTTATGGAGGTGTTTATAAGTCTAAACTTGTAGTAGTTAGCCGGGGGAGAGTGCAGAGAACTGGGGGGGTGGGGGGTTCGGGGCTGTAGCTGCGTTCACGATATACACAAACATGTGGAAAACTGCAAAAAAAAAATTTCTTTTCTTAATCTGCATATAAAGATTATTTTAGAAGCTGCTTTTGCTATATATATATATATATATATATATATATATAGATAGATAGATAGATAGATAGATAGATAGATAGATAGATAAACATACACACAAAACATCAATTCGGGGTCCCTGTGAGTGTACATGGAGGGGGGACGGGGGGCAGAGAGAAAAGTCAACACCAGAGAAACACCTTGTACATATATTGTTGTTGATGTTGTTTATTATATTTGTAATTTTGAAAGGCATATATATGTGTTCTTTGTACCTGCAGTGAACCATTATGACTTCATGTACAGAGTTCTAGCTTGATGGTTTGATTGACAGTTTTTAGAAGTCATTTGCTAATCCTAATAATATTGATATGAATGTTACTACTACTACTAATAATAATTATTATAAAAGGTTGTTGTGTGCAGTGCTGTGTGTTGTTGTGGATGGATCTTGACTGCCCTTGACGTTGCCCTAACCACTGCTGTTTATAGCCGCAGGTCAATTCTACATCTGCAATAAATAAAATAAATAAATAAATAAATAGGAGGAAGAACCTTTAAGAAATGTTTGTCAGTGCTGTGTTTGTTGCGTGTTAGAACAACAATCAGTAATAATTCTTCTGTTACTACTACTACTACTTATAATAATAATAATAATAATGAGAAGAAGAAGAAGAAATAATAAAGAGAGACTAGAAGAAAGAATAAAGGATGAGGAGTAAAATAAAATTTGCTGTGTGCAGCGCTGGGTGTTGTTGTGGATGGCTCGTGTGGCCACTTTTAGGAAGTGCACTTTGCCCTAATCACTGCTGTTTATAGGCGCAAATATAGCAAGTCTATGTAATAAATCGTAAAAAAAATAAATAAATAAAAATAGGAGGGACATGCTGTAAGAAAAGTTTGTCAATGCTGTGTTTGTTGCGTGTTAAAAAATATATTAAAACATGATGACAACAACGACAAGAGCAGTAATAACAATAATTCTGCTATCACTACTACTACTACTTCTTCTTCTACTACTACTGCTACTACTCATAATCGCCCTCGTGTGGCCACGTTTAGGAAGTGCACTTTGCCCTAACCACTGCTGTTTATAGGCGCAAATATAGCAAGTCTATGTAATAAATCGTAAAAAAATAAATAAATAAATAAAAATAGGAGGGACATTCTGTAAGAAAAGTTTGTCAATGCTATGTTTGTGGCGTGTTAAAAAATATATTAAAACATGACAAGAACAGTAATAACAATAATTCTGCTATTACTACTACTACTACTACTACTACTACTACTACTACTACTCATAATCGCCCTCGTGTGGCCACGTTTAGGAAGTGCACTTTGCCCTAATCACTGCTGTTTATAGGCGCAAATATAGCAAGTCTATGTAATAAATCGTAAAAAAATAAATAAATAAAAATAGGAGGGACATGCTGTAAGAAAAGTTTGTCAATGCTATGTTTGTTGCGTGTTAAAAATATATTAAAACATGATGACAACAACGACAAGAACAGTAATAATAATAATTCTGCTATCACTACTACTACTACTTCTTCTACTACTACTACTGCTACTACTCATAATCGCCCTCGTGTGGCCACGTTTAGGAAGTGCACTTTGCCCTAACCACTGCTGTTTATAGGCGCAGGTCAAGTCTACAGCTGCAATAAAGAGCTAAAACAAAAAAAAAGGATTGAATTAAATTTAAGAATTGTTTGTCAATGCTATGTTTGTTGCGTGTTAGAAAATATGTTAAACCATGATGACAACCGCAATCACAATAACAACAACAATCACAATAATAGATCTTCTGTTACTACTACCACTACTTCTAATAATAATAATAATAATAATAATAATAATAATAGGAGAAAACAATAAAGAAAGACTAGAAGAAAGAATAAAGGATGAGGAGTAAAATAAAGGTTGTTGTGTGCAGCGCTGTGTTGTTGTGGATGGATCCTGTCTGCCCTCGTGTGGCCAAGTTTAGGAAGTGCACTTTGCCCTAACCACTGCTGTTTAAAGCCGCAAATATAGCAAGTCTATGTAATAAATAGTTTTAAAAAAAAAAAAAAAAAAAAAAAAAAAAAAAAAAAAAAAAAAAAAAAAGGGGGGGGGGAGCGGGGGGGGGGGGGGGGGGGCGGCGGGGGGGGGCATGTTTGTCAATGCTATCTTTGTTGCGTGTTAGAGCGTATATTACAACATGTTTACAACAGCCAACATCAGCCAACAACAACAATACTACTATTACTAGTGATGATAGCGATGCCGCGCTGTGCTGGCTGAACGGTTAAGGCTCTGGGTTTTTGCTCGTAAGGTCGGGGGTTCAAGCCCCAGCACTGCTTCCACACAAGCTGGGATATCCTGTTTAGTATTATTTGTTTATTTTTATCTAAGCTTATGTTATAGATTAATAATACTACTACTGATAATAGCTATTAAATAATAATTATTTTTTAATATGACTAATAGGCATTAGTGTTTATTATAATGATTATTTATGAAATATTGTCATTACTGTATATCATTGCTATTATTATGTATTATATATCACAATTATGTGACTCCGTTTCATGCCAGCTGAAGTGGATTCGGCTGCTCTTTGTACCTCTGCTGTAATATAAATGGCAACTGATTCTACAGATTTCTGCTTAAGGTGCAGTATTTGGAGATTGGGAAGGTAGTTGTGTGTTTGCGTTGGTCTGTGATGTGCATCTTGTAAAACTGTGTGGAATGTATCGTGTTGTGACCAAACACCAGGAAAAAATTCCTAATACATGTCACTACATATGGCAACTAGAATTATTCTGATAACAACACCAACAACAGCAACAATGACACTGCTGCTACTCCTACTACTCCTACTACTAATAATAGTAATAATAGTAATAATGCGCTACTATTATTAATACCATTCCATTGTATAAGGCTAACAGACATCGTGTTCACCCACGTGTGGGCCGCATTTCGAAACTTGACTGCCTGCATTTGTAGTAAATAACTGGGTTCGGATAATGAAAATGATTTGATCAATTAAGCGTATGAATGCGTGTCACATACATCACACGGGGTTGTTTGTCACCGCTGTGCATCGACACGCTTTTCTACATGACAGTCTGATCGACACGGCAGTCTGAAATGATGAACATTGTTAGACGTCTAATAAATGAGTAAAGTAAGACGACGCGTTATGAACGGTGTTCACGGTTGCTGGCATAATTTTCTACACGGTGAGTTAAAGGCGCACAACTATCAGATTCACAGTTCACGGACTGTGTTTTATTTGGCCGAGTACAAGAGAGTGTAGGAGGAATCAGACTCTGTTGTTGTGCTCATATGACTATGGCATCGGCACAAATTTAACTTCTTACGGCTTTTGGCTTTGTGTCGACGCACGTGTTTGATGAATTGTATGTTAGTTTCTTTGGCACAAATGGTGAAGCGAGTATGCTTTCCTTGCGAATGACACTTGGAGTTTAAGAATGAGGTTAGTGTTTGAGAAAATGTATCTATTTTAGACATTATACCTTAGAGAGGCCATTATATTTTGCCTTTGAGAGAGCTGATAAAGTAAGGCCCGAGAGTTGCCCTCGCATTCCTTTCTGTGCCGCTTGTCAGTTAAGTGATTGGCATTTGTGAGTGATCGATTGGTGTGGTAAAATGTGGGCTCGATTAAAAGTGTACACAGACTTTGATGGCGATCGGCTGAATGAGGGGCCTACTAATAAGATGCTGTGCTGCTACGCGAGACCCGTCGTTACAGCGGACCTAGGAGGAACGTCTCGTGTCTGTAAAGGGAATGTCGATGTTTTACAAACACAGAGTACTTTTACTAACCTCCTTACACTGACGGGTGTTTGGCTGTATTGTTTTTTGTTTTGTCTTTTTAAATATACACCTTGCATATCGGAATAAGACTTCTACTATTGTTACTACTACTGGAAAAACAACTACTACTACTACTACTACTACTACTACTACTAATAATAATAATAATAGTAATAATAATGTTTGTGTGTATAGAGAGGGTGAGGAAGAAGAAGACGCTAGCAGGTAGAAAGCTGTGGCGTTCTGTTTCTTTTTGAATGTGCTCTATTGTGTGACCGTTGGTCTTAGGCCCGCCTCCTCGCCTGTTCTCAACAAGGTCCTGTAGAGGGCGGATAAATATGTGGGCGCTGCGCGGCGAGTTTTATTGAGCAGCTTGACTTCGAGAGAGCAGCATCATGTCTGGCAGAGGCAAGGGCGGAAAGGGGCTCGGCAAAGGAGGCGCCAAGCGTCACCGTAAAGTTCTTCGCGATAACATCCAGGGAATCACCAAGCCGGCTATTCGCCGTCTGGCTCGCCGTGGCGGTGTTAAGCGTATTTCCGGTCTGATCTACGAAGAGACTCGCGGTGTGCTGAAGGTGTTCCTGGAGAACGTGATCCGCGACGCCGTCACCTACACCGAGCATGCCAAGAGGAAGACGGTCACCGCCATGGATGTGGTGTATGCCCTGAAACGCCAGGGACGCACCCTGTACGGCTTCGGCGGTTAAACGCTCCAACACCGAACGACGCGAACACAACGGCTCTTTTAAGAGCCACCCAAACATCCAGAAAAAGAGCTGTTCCTCGTGCTGTGTGTGTGTGTGTGTGTGTGTGTGTGTGTGTGTTTTTTTTACACACGTAACACATAAGTAGAAGATAATTTATATATGAACACAAAATCATAAACAATCTAGTTTTACATGTTTATATCGTGTGTGTGTGTGTGTGTGTGTATATATATATATATATATATATATATATATATATATATATATATATATACACATGTACATAATGTGTGTGTGAATTACATAACGTGTGTGTGTGTGTGAAACGCGTTAGAAGACTATAATAGAATTTTTTTTTCTTCTTTTGTCATAGTGCACATTGTTGTGAATATAAAAAGGCGGGAAGGGAAACAAAGCGTAGCGGGGGGGCGAGCGAGGAGGAGGAGGAGGAGGAAGAGGGCGGAACGGTGGGAGGCTCCCTGTATGAGGCGGTGTGGGATTTTGACCAATAAAAAAATGTTCTTCGCTTGTGCCTAATTACAATGTCGGCCTGTAAATAGAGCGGCCGCGAGGCGGGCGTTATTCATTTTCTCGCAGTCTACAGGAGAAGCAGCAGCAGCAACATGCCCGACCCAGCCAAGGCCGCTCCCAAGAAGGGATCCAAGAAAGCCGTGACCAAGACGGCCGGCAAAGGAGGCAAGAAGCGCAGAAAGTCCAGGAAGGAGAGCTACGCTATCTACGTGTACAAAGTCCTGAAGCAGGTGCACCCCGACACCGGCATCTCTTCTAAGGCGATGGGTATCATGAACTCGTTCGTGAACGACATCTTCGAGCGTATCGCCGGTGAGTCCTCTCGTCTGGCTCATTACAACAAGCGCTCCACCATCACCTCCAGGGAGATCCAGACCGCCGTGCGCCTGTTGCTTCCCGGCGAGCTGGCCAAGCACGCCGTGTCCGAGGGCACCAAGGCCGTCACCAAGTACACCAGCTCCAAGTAAAGCGCCTTACCGCCGTCTTCATCAACCCAACGGCTCTTTTAAGAGCCACCCACTCCTTCATATAAAGAGCAATTTCTTCTTTTCCTCCCTGTCTCTCTCTGTGTGTGTGTGTGTGTGTGTGTGTGTGTGTGTGACGGGGGGAGGGGGGGCGCGTTCCCCGCCGGCTTTTATCGCGCTGTTCCCCCGCGACTGTTTTGTTCATTGTGTGAGTCTTGTAGTATGCTAAATGCGCAGGTGAGTAATTATAAACAATATTGTACGAGCATCATGCGTTCTCAATGTTGTTAAATAGTGGAATGGCAGCATGAAGTAGTTCTATCAATCAATGTTATAGCACTGCAAAGGAATTCAAAATGGGCTTCTAGAGGCACAGAGTACTTCAAAATAGTGTTCTAGCTGGACTAAGTAATTCAATTTAATGTTATGGCACCACAAAGTAATTTGAAATAGGCTCATAGAGGCAAAAAGTAATTGAAAGTAGGATTACAGCTGCGCAGAGTAATTCAAAATAGTGTCATAACAGCAATTAATAATTCAGTGTAATGTTATAATTTCACAAAGTAATTCAAAATAGGATTATAGCAGCACAGAGTACTTCTAAAAAGGGTTATAGCAGCAGGAAATAATTGAGATTAGGTTTATAGCGGCACAAAAGAGTTCAAAATAGGTTTATAGCGGCGCAGACTAATTCGAAATAAAGTGTGTAGCAGCACAGAGTAATTCAAAATAGGCTTATAGCAGCATGAAGTAATTCAAATTGATGCTACAGCACCACAAAGTAATTCAAAATAGGATTATAGCAGCACAGAGTACTTCAAAATAGGGTTATATCAGCATGAAGTACTTCAAGATAGGCTTATAACGGCACAGAGTAATTCAAAACAGGGTTATAGCTGCTCAGAGTACTTCAAAATAGGGTTATAGCTGCTCAAAATATGGTTAGAGCAGCACGATGTAATTCAAATCAATGTTGTAGCAGCAGGAAATACTTCAAAATAGGGTTATATCAGCATGAAGTACTTCAAGATAGGCTTATAACAGCACAGAGTAATTCAAAACAGGGTTATAGCTGCTCAGAGTACTTCAAAATAGGATTATAGCTGCTCAAAATATGGTTAGAGTAGCACGATGTAATTCAAATCAATGTTGTAGCAGCAGGAAATACTTCAAAATAGGGTTATATCAGCATGAAGTACTTCAAGATAGGCTTATAACGGCACAGCATAGTTCAAAATAGGGCTTTAGCTGCACAGAGTACTTCAAAAATAGGCTCATAGCGGCGCAGTGTACTTCAAAATAGGCCTGTAACAACGCAGTGTACTTCAAAATAGGCTCATAGCGGCGCAGCGTACTTCAAAATAGGCCTGTAACAACGCAGAGTACTTCAAAATAGGCCTACAGCGGCGCAGAGTACTTCAAAATAGGCCCATAGCGGTGCAGAGTACTTCAAAATAGGCCTACAGCGGCGCAGTGTACTTCAAAATAGGCCTGTAACAACGCAGAGTACTTCAAAATAGGCTCATAGCGGCGCAGAGTACTTCAAAATAGGCTCATAGCGGCGCAGAGTACTTCAAAATAGGCCTACAGCGGCGCAGTGTACTTCAAAATAGGCCTGTAACAACGCAGAGTACTTCAAAATAGACTCATAGCGGCGCAGTGTACTTCAAAATAGGCTCATAGCGGCGCAGAGTACTTCAAAATAGGCCTGTAACAACGCAGTGTACTTCAAAATAGGCTCATAGCGGCGCAGTGTACTTCAAAATAGGCTCATAGCGGCGCAGTGTACTTCAAAATAGGCTCATAGCGGCGCAGAGTACTTCAAAATAGGCTCATAGCGGCGCAGTGTACTTCAAAATAGGCTCATAGCGGCGCAGTCAAAATAGGCTCATAGCGGCGCAGTGTACTTCAAAATAGGCTCATAGCGGCGCAGTGTACTTCAAAATAGGCTCATAGCGGCGCAGAGTACTTCAAAATAGGCCTGTAACAACGCAGTGTACTTCAAAATAGGCTCATAGCGGCGCAGTGTACTTCAAAATAGGCTCATAGCGGCGCAGTGTACTTCAAAATAGGCTCATAGCGGCGCAGAGTACTTCAAAATAGGCCTGTAACAACGCAGAGTACTTCAAAATAGGCCTGTAACAACGCAGAGTACTTCAAAATAGGCTCATAGCGGCGCAGTGTACTTCAAAATAGGCCTACAGCGGCGCAGCGTACTTCAAAATAGGCTCATAGCGGCGCAGTGTACTTCAAAATAGGCTCATAGCGGCGCAGAGTACTTCAAAATAGGCCTGTAACAACGCAGAGTACTTCAAAATAGGCCCATAGCCGCGCAGTGTACTTCAAAATAGGCCTGTAACAACGCAGAGTACTTCAAAATAGGCCTACAGCGGCGCAGTGTACTTCAAAATAGGCCTGTAACAACGCAGAGTACTTCAAAATAGGCTCATAGCGGCGCAGTGTACTTCAAAATAGGAGTATAGAGGCACAAAGTAATTCTAGTTATATGCTGTATGCATATGCAATGTTCTAGCAGCAGGAAATACTTCAAAATAGGATTCTAGCCGTACTGAGTAAATCACAATCCCAAGTTTAAAGCCCTGTGGATGAAATACAAAAGATAGACGTGTGAAGATAGAAGCGTGGACTAAATGCAAATGCATTTATAGCAGCATTGGCTACATTTATCCCAATAGAGTAATAGCAGAACGTAGTCAATTAAAACCAGGCGATAGTTGAATAACAACGAATAGGGTTAGAGCTCTGCTGAGTTCATAAGACTAGGGTTACAGCAGTGTGGAATTACATAAACATGAGGCTATAGCAGAGCCGGGCTAAACGGCACTAGGGTTAGGGCAGAGCCGGGCTAAACGGCACTAGGGTTAGGGCAGAGCCGGGCTAGACGGCACTAGGGTTAGGGCAGAGCCGGGCTAGACGGCACTAGGGTTAGGGCAGAGCCGGGCTAGACGGCACTAGGGTTAACTCGGGCTAGGGCGGAGACAGGCGCGGGTAACGAGGCGGAGGCGCGCGCCCGTTAAGGCGCCCACGAGGCGCACCTGGCGCCCCGGGACCACAAGAGGACGCGGCCGCGCACGAGGAGCGCCAGCCCGAGTGCCGGCGCCAGCCCGAGCGACGAAGACCAGACGAGGACAAAGACGCTGGGAGTCACGCTGCGGGAGTCGCCTCGTCCCTCCGAGCGCGCCCGCTCGCTCTCCACCCATGTGCTTTACACGGCCCAAAAGGGGCCTCGGTTCACATACTGCACGCCACACTCGGCCCGTGCAAACATAGCAGCAGCACTCACACGGCTCTCCTTCAACTCGGCCCGGAGGCCTCGCAACGGCCACGCCGTTTTTTGCCCTCTTTTTACACAGCACAACGCACGAAATGCGCGGCCCGCCGGCTCGAGCGCCAGGCGCGCCGTGCACTTTTGTGGCCGCCGCGCGAGATTGGTGCTCTCCTCCTGGCCGTGGCGGGCCGCGGGAGAAACGGGAAAGCCCGTTCTCGCGAAACGCGTGCTTGAACGCTTTGGAGCTTGCCTGACGGGTCGGATTTTCGCCGCGAAATGCCATGAGAAAACACAGTTGCGAGCGCATCGCGGAAGCGCAGTCATTCAGCGGCGCCCGGGTTGAGTCTACAACGTTCTCATGTCTGCTTTTAAGACCAGCCCCCCGGCCGCGGGGAGGGAGGTTCCTGTGTTACACAGCGCCACAGCGATTGACTCCTTTATTCTACTTAGCTCCGCACACACAGACATGGCAGAAGTCGCTCCCGCGCCCGCCGCCGCGCCGGCCAAAGCGCCCAAGAAGAAAGCAGCTTCGAGGACCAAGAAAGCGGGCCCCAGCGTCGGCGAGCTCATCGTCAAGGCGGTTTCCTCGTCCAAGGAGAGGAGCGGCGTGTCGCTCGCCGCTT
Source organism: Pangasianodon hypophthalmus (assembly GCF_027358585.1). Classification (NCBI taxonomy): domain Eukaryota; kingdom Metazoa; phylum Chordata; class Actinopteri; order Siluriformes; family Pangasiidae; genus Pangasianodon; species Pangasianodon hypophthalmus. The sequence continues at coordinate 390,354 of NC_069728.1, read as the reverse complement.
TGAAGAAGGCTTTGGCTGCCGGCGGATACGATGTGGAGAAGAACAACTCCCGCGTCAAGCTCGCCGTCAAGAGCCTCGTGACAAAGGGCACTCTGGTGCAGACCAAAGGGACCGGCGCGTCTGGCTCTTTCAAGCTGAACAAGAAGCAGACCGAAGCCAAGAAGCCCGCAAAGAAAGCCGCGCCCAAACCCAAGAAGGCGGCCGCCAAGAAGCCCGCCGCGGCTAAGAAGCCCAAGAAGGTAGCGGCCAAGAAACCCGCCGCCGCCGCCAAGAAGTCTCCTAAGAAGGCGAAGAAGCCCGCCGCCGCCGCCAAGAAAGCCACCAAGAGCCCCAAGAAGGCGAAGAAGCCGGCGACCCCTAAGAAGGCAGCCAAGAGCCCCAAGAAGGCAAAGGCTGTGAAGCCCAAGACAGCAAAGCCCAAAGCGGCAAAGGCGAAAAAGGCAGCCCCCAAAAAGAAATAAACATGTTTGTGTGTTTCATTCATGTTTTTCTTCCTTAAACGGCTCTTTTAAGAGCCACCCATATCTTCGTTTAAAGAGCAATATTCCCTGTCCTCTCATGACACAAAGTGATGCTTTTAGTGGATTGGATTCCTCCTCCCAAAACGGTGACAGAGGCTGTAGGAGGAACATGAACATATGGGCAAACTAGTAAGAATTTACATTTCTCTGTAGCGTTGTACAGAATTTTGTGCGTTTGTGCGTTTGTATGTCTATTTTCCCTTCTGTCTGTTTTCATGCGCTCTCTCTCTCTCTCACACACACACACACACACACACACACACACACACACACACACACACACACACGCACAGAGGCGGCGTCACAAACGGGGGTGGGAGGGGCGTCGCGTAGAATAGAATGGTGGGCGGAATGTGTGGAATTTGACGGCGCGTTTGTGATTGGTTCTTCTGCCACAACGATCTTAGCCAATAAGAGAGCGGCTGTGTTGGCTATATCACGGAGGGCTCGGCGCGTAGTCTTTATTATTTCAGCGTTGTTCGTGGAACAGGTCTGATCATAACCATGAGCGGAAGAGGCAAGACCGGCGGAAAGGCTAGGGCCAAGGCCAAGACTCGTTCCTCCAGAGCTGGGCTGCAGTTCCCTGTGGGCCGTGTGCACAGGCTCCTACGTAAAGGCAACTACGCCGAGCGCGTCGGTGCCGGCGCTCCGGTCTACCTGGCCGCCGTGCTGGAGTATCTGACTGCTGAGATCCTGGAGTTGGCCGGCAACGCCGCCCGTGACAACAAGAAGACCCGTATCATCCCCCGCCACCTGCAGCTCGCCGTGCGTAACGATGAGGAGCTGAACAAACTGCTCGGCGGGGTGACCATCGCTCAGGGTGGTGTGCTGCCTAACATTCAGGCCGTGCTTCTGCCCAAGAAGACCGAGAAGACCGTCAAGACCAAGTAAACGCGCCCACTGCTGCGTTTGCCAGTACCCAAAGGCTCTTTTAAGAGCCACCCACTTCTGCTCCAAAAGTGCAATGTTATTCCTATCTTCTTAATACAAAGCAAACGCAGTTAAAATCAGGACATGAACACTCTAATTTGCTAAGAATTATATATTTATATATAATATAATAAATAATTATATACATGGAAACTATCCAAGTAGTCGTAGTAGCAGTAGTAATAATAATAATATGAATGATAAGAATAAGAATAACAATAATAGTGAGGCGTGTTGGCTAAATGCAGTGTGAGGGATGAGAATATGTTTTGACGGCGGGCGGTTTGTGTGTAACTGGTGAATGGCAGAGTACAAAAGCGCTGCGCGCCCGTGGAATAGGGGCGGGCGCCTTGTGTTTCGAACTGTGCCGGTGGCGGAAGCCAATAGTCATCAAGTGACGTCACGCATTCTATCCAATGACAGACGAGTGCCTTCAAGACGCCCAATGAGCGCAGAGCAGCGTTAGGGCTTAAAAAGCCGGCGTTCGCGAGCGCCGTGTATTCTGTTTTTCATCCGTGAAGTGCAGAGCTCGACGCCATGGCAAGAACCAAGCAGACCGCCCGTAAGTCCACCGGTGGCAAGGCGCCCAGGAAGCAGCTCGCCACTAAGGCCGCCCGCAAGAGCGCCCCGGCCACCGGCGGCGTGAAGAAGCCTCACCGTTACAGGCCGGGCACCGTGGCTCTGAGAGAGATCCGCCGTTATCAGAAGTCTACTGAGCTGCTCATCCGCAAGCTGCCCTTCCAGCGCCTGGTGAGAGAAATCGCTCAGGACTTCAAGACTGATCTGCGTTTCCAGAGCTCGGCCGTCATGGCCCTGCAGGAGGCGAGCGAGGCGTACCTGGTCGGCCTGTTCGAGGACACCAACCTGTGCGCCATCCACGCCAAGAGAGTGACCATCATGCCCAAGGATATTCAGCTGGCCCGCCGTATTCGCGGAGAGCGCGCTTAAACGACGACCGCGTCTAATCTACACAAAGGCTCTTTTAAGAGCCACCTCACAGTCTCAGCGAAATGAGCAAGTCTTCGTACCTTGGCTGTTTAAAAACTAAATGTAATGTGGTAGGGAAAAAAAAAAAAAGAACCTTTGAAATATTTTTATAACCTGTATAAATATATACATTATTATAAATATTATATAATGTTTGTGTGTTATGTGCTTATACGCGCGCGCTCTCACGCTGTGGCACACTTACAGTGAAAAGGGAGCAGTGAACCATAAGGTTTATTTGTGACGTCATGCGCTGGGGTCAGAGGCTTAGAACTATGCTGTTGGTTTGATTGACAGTTTTTCCCTTTATGACGCCGCGGGGATTCATCGGTCTTTAAATGTTGTGGTTTCTGCGCGCGCCTCTTCACTAATTTGAAGGGGAGAAGCAGAAGGGTTTCTCCGCGTTATCGTCATTCCGCCTAATATCCATCTGCACTTGTCTTTCTTTTCTGCTTAGAAATGATCAGATATAATACTATATTTAATCATTGGTGTATATTTATCAAGGACAACATGTGACATTTTTATTTATTCATTCATTCAATCGCTCATTTATGTCTTTATATAGCGTTTTTAACATTTAAAATGAAAAATTCCTGCTACTACTAATAACAACAATAATAACAACAATAATAATAATAATAATAGTGATAGTGATAGTAAAGAGTAGAGAAGAGGCGTGTGTTGGAGTTGCTATGGCAGAATGATCCAGTGCACAGTAATAAGGCTGATGAGCTCTGTGTCTGTGGGAAGGACACAGCGGCGCTGCGTGTTGTGCTGGATGGAGCTTGACTGCCCTCGTGCGGCCAAATCCAGGAACTGCAATTTCCCAGATTCAGTGTTCTGTTATGAAGCATTTTATGGAGGTGTTTATAAGTCTAAACTTGTAGTAGTTAGCCGGGGGAGAGTGCAGAGAACTGGGGGGGTGGGGGGTTCGGGGCTGTAGCTGCGTTCACGATATACACAAACATGTGGAAAACTGCAAAAAAAAAATTTCTTTTCTTAATCTGCATATAAAGATTATTTTAGAAGCTGCTTTTGCTATATATATATATATATATATATATATATAGATAGATAGATAGATAGATAGATAGATAGATAGATAGATAGATAAACATACACACAAAACATCAATTCGGGGTCCCTGTGAGTGTACATGGAGGGGGGACGGGGGGCAGAGAGAAAAGTCAACACCAGAGAAACACCTTGTACATATATTGTTGTTGATGTTGTTTATTATATTTGTAATTTTGAAAGGCATATATATGTGTTCTTTGTACCTGCAGTGAACCATTATGACTTCATGTACAGAGTTCTAGCTTGATGGTTTGATTGACAGTTTTTAGAAGTCATTTGCTAATCCTAATAATATTGATATGAATGTTACTACTACTACTAATAATAATTATTATAAAAGGTTGTTGTGTGCAGTGCTGTGTGTTGTTGTGGATGGATCTTGACTGCCCTTGACGTTGCCCTAACCACTGCTGTTTATAGCCGCAGGTCAATTCTACATCTGCAATAAATAAAATAAATAAATAAATAAATAGGAGGAAGAACCTTTAAGAAATGTTTGTCAGTGCTGTGTTTGTTGCGTGTTAGAACAACAATCAGTAATAATTCTTCTGTTACTACTACTACTACTTATAATAATAATAATAATAATGAGAAGAAGAAGAAGAAATAATAAAGAGAGACTAGAAGAAAGAATAAAGGATGAGGAGTAAAATAAAATTTGCTGTGTGCAGCGCTGGGTGTTGTTGTGGATGGCTCGTGTGGCCACTTTTAGGAAGTGCACTTTGCCCTAATCACTGCTGTTTATAGGCGCAAATATAGCAAGTCTATGTAATAAATCGTAAAAAAAATAAATAAATAAAAATAGGAGGGACATGCTGTAAGAAAAGTTTGTCAATGCTGTGTTTGTTGCGTGTTAAAAAATATATTAAAACATGATGACAACAACGACAAGAGCAGTAATAACAATAATTCTGCTATCACTACTACTACTACTTCTTCTTCTACTACTACTGCTACTACTCATAATCGCCCTCGTGTGGCCACGTTTAGGAAGTGCACTTTGCCCTAACCACTGCTGTTTATAGGCGCAAATATAGCAAGTCTATGTAATAAATCGTAAAAAAAAAAAAAAATAAATAAAAATAGGAGGGACATTCTGTAAGAAAAGTTTGTCAATGCTATGTTTGTGGCGTGTTAAAAAATATATTAAAACATGACAAGAACAGTAATAACAATAATTCTGCTATTACTACTACTACTACTACTACTACTACTACTACTACTACTCATAATCGCCCTCGTGTGGCCACGTTTAGGAAGTGCACTTTGCCCTAATCACTGCTGTTTATAGGCGCAAATATAGCAAGTCTATGTAATAAATCGTAAAAAAATAAATAAATAAAAATAGGAGGGACATGCTGTAAGAAAAGTTTGTCAATGCTATGTTTGTTGCGTGTTAAAAATATATTAAAACATGATGACAACAACGACAAGAACAGTAATAATAATAATTCTGCTATCACTACTACTACTACTTCTTCTACTACTACTACTGCTACTACTCATAATCGCCCTCGTGTGGCCACGTTTAGGAAGTGCACTTTGCCCTAACCACTGCTGTTTATAGGCGCAGGTCAAGTCTACAGCTGCAATAAAGAGCTAAAACAAAAAAAAAGGATTGAATTAAATTTAAGAATTGTTTGTCAATGCTATGTTTGTTGCGTGTTAGAAAATATGTTAAACCATGATGACAACCGCAATCACAATAACAACAACAATCACAATAATAGATCTTCTGTTACTACTACCACTACTTCTAATAATAATAATAATAATAATAATAATAATAATAGGAGAAAACAATAAAGAAAGACTAGAAGAAAGAATAAAGGATGAGGAGTAAAATAAAGGTTGTTGTGTGCAGCGCTGTGTTGTTGTGGATGGATCCTGTCTGCCCTCGTGTGGCCAAGTTTAGGAAGTGCACTTTGCCCTAACCACTGCTGTTTAAAGCCGCAAATATAGCAAGTCTATGTAATAAATAGTTTTAAAAAAAAAAAAAAAAAAAAAAAAAAAAAGGGGGGGGGGGAGCGGGGGGGGGGGCGGCGGGGGGGGGCATGTTTGTCAATGCTATCTTTGTTGCGTGTTAGAGCGTATATTACAACATGTTTACAACAGCCAACATCAGCCAACAACAACAATACTACTATTACTAGTGATGATAGCGATGCCGCGCTGTGCTGGCTGAACGGTTAAGGCTCTGGGTTTTTGCTCGTAAGGTCGGGGGTTCAAGCCCCAGCACTGCTTCCACACAAGCTGGGATATCCTGTTTAGTATTATTTGTTTATTTTTATCTAAGCTTATGTTATAGATTAATAATACTACTACTGATAATAGCTATTAAATAATAATTATTTTTTAATATGACTAATAGGCATTAGTGTTTATTATAATGATTATTTATGAAATATTGTCATTACTGTATATCATTGCTATTATTATGTATTATATATCACAATTATGTGACTCCGTTTCATGCCAGCTGAAGTGGATTCGGCTGCTCTTTGTACCTCTGCTGTAATATAAATGGCAACTGATTCTACAGATTTCTGCTTAAGGTGCAGTATTTGGAGATTGGGAAGGTAGTTGTGTGTTGCGTTGTCTGTGATGTGCATCTTGTAAACTGTGTGGAATGTATCGTGTTGTGACCAAACACCAGGAAAAATTCCTAATACATGTCACTACATATGGCAACTAGAATTATTCTGATAACAACACCAACAACAGCAACAATGACACTGCTGCTACTCCTACTACTCCTACTACTAATAATAGTAATAATAGTAATAATGCGCTACTATTATTAATACCATTCCATTGTATAAGGCTAACAGACATCGTGTTCACCCACGTGTGGCCGCATTTCGAAACTTGACTGCCTGCATTTGTAGTAAATAACTGGGTTCGGATAATGAAATGATTTGATCAATTAAGCGTATGAATGCGTGTCACATACATCACACGGGGTTGTTTGTCACCGCTGTGCATCGACACGCTTTTCTACATGACAGTCTGATCGACACGGCAGTCTGAAATGATGAACATTGTAGACGTCTAATAAATGAGTAAAGTAAGACGACGCGTTATGAACGGTGTTCACGGTTGCTGGCATAATTTTCTACACGGTGAGTTAAAGGCGCACAACTATCAGATTCACAGTTCACGACTGTGTTTTATTTGGCCGAGTACAAGAGAGTGTAGGAGGAATCAGACTCTGTTGTTGTGCTCATATGACTATGGCATCGGCACAAATTTAACTTCTTACGGCTTTGGCTTTGTGTCGACGCACGTGTTTGATGAATTGTATGTTAGTTTCTTTGGCACAAATGGTGAAGCGAGTATGCTTTCCTTGCGAATGACACTTGGAGTTTAAGAATGAGGTTAGTGTTTGAGAAAATGTATCTATTTTAGACATTATACCTTAGAGAGGCCATTATATTTTGCCTTTGAGAGAGCTGATAAAGTAAGGCCCGAGAGTTGCCCTCGCATTCCTTTCTGTGCCGCTTGTCAGTTAAGTGATTGGCATTTGTGAGTGATCGATTGGTGTGGTAAAATGTGGGCTCGATTAAAAGTGTACACAGACTTTGATGGCGATCGGCTGAATGAGGGGCCTACTAATAAGATGCTGTGCTGCTACGCGAGACCCGTCGTTACAGCGGACCTAGGAGGAACGTCTCGTGTCTGTAAAGGGAATGTCGATGTTTTACAAACACAGAGTACTTTTACTAACCTCCTTACACTGACGGGTGTTTGGCTGTATTGTTTTTTGTTTTGTCTTTTTAAATATACACCTTGCATATCGGAATAAGACTTCTACTATTGTTACTACTACTGGAAAAACAACTACTACTACTACTACTACTACTACTACTACTAATAATAATAATAATAGTAATAATAATGTTTGTGTGTATAGAGAGGGTGAGGAAGAAGAAGACGCTAGCAGGTAGAAAGCTGTGGCGTTCTGTTTCTTTTTGAATGTGCTCTATTGTGTGACCGTTGGTCTTAGGCCCGCCTCCTCGCCTGTTCTCAACAAGGTCCTGTAGAGGGCGGATAAATATGTGGGCGCTGCGCGGCGAGTTTTATTGAGCAGCTTGACTTCGAGAGAGCAGCATCATGTCTGGCAGAGGCAAGGGCGGAAAGGGGCTCGGCAAAGGAGGCGCCAAGCGTCACCGTAAAGTTCTTCGCGATAACATCCAGGGAATCACCAAGCCGGCTATTCGCCGTCTGGCTCGCCGTGGCGGTGTTAAGCGTATTTCCGGTCTGATCTACGAAGAGACTCGCGGTGTGCTGAAGGTGTTCCTGGAGAACGTGATCCGCGACGCCGTCACCTACACCGAGCATGCCAAGAGGAAGACGGTCACCGCCATGGATGTGGTGTATGCCCTGAAACGCCAGGGACGCACCCTGTACGGCTTCGGCGGTTAAACGCTCCAACACCGAACGACGCGAACACAACGGCTCTTTTAAGAGCCACCCAAACATCCAGAAAAAGAGCTGTTCCTCGTGCTGTGTGTGTGTGTGTGTGTGTGTGTGTGTGTGTGTGTGTTTTTTTTACACACGTAACACATAAGTAGAAGATAATTTATATATGAACACAAAATCATAAACAATCTAGTTTTACATGTTTATATCGTGTGTGTGTGTGTGTGTGTATATATATATATATATATATATATATATATACACATGTACATAATGTGTGTGTGAATTACATAACGTGTGTGTGTGTGTGAAACGCGTTAGAAGACTATAATAGAATTTTTTTTTCTTCTTTTGTCATAGTGCACATTGTTGTGAATGTAAAAAAGGCGGGAAGGGAAACAAAGCGTAGCGGGGGGGGGGCGAGCGAGGAGGAGGAGGAGGAGGAAGAGGGCGGAGCGGTGGGAGGCTCCCTGTATGAGGCGGTGTGGGATTTTGACCAATAAAAAAATGTTCTTCGCTTGTGCCTAATTACAATGTCGGCCTGTAAATAGAGCGGCCGCGAGGCGGGCGTTATTCATTTTCTCGCAGTCTACAGGAGAAGCAGCAGCAGCAACATGCCCGACCCAGCCAAGGCCGCTCCCAAGAAGGGATCCAAGAAAGCCGTGACCAAGACGGCCGGCAAAGGAGGCAAGAAGCGCAGAAAGTCCAGGAAGGAGAGCTACGCTATCTACGTGTATAAAGTCCTGAAGCAGGTGCACCCCGACACCGGCATCTCTTCTAAGGCGATGGGTATCATGAACTCGTTCGTGAACGACATCTTCGAGCGTATCGCCGGTGAGTCCTCTCGTCTGGCTCATTACAACAAGCGCTCCACCATCACCTCCAGGGAGATCCAGACCGCCGTGCGCCTGTTGCTTCCCGGCGAGCTGGCCAAGCACGCCGTGTCCGAGGGCACCAAGGCCGTCACCAAGTACACCAGCTCCAAGTAAAGCGCCTTACCGCCGTCTTCATCAACCCAACGGCTCTTTTAAGAGCCACCCACTCCTTCATATAAAGAGCAATTTCTTCTTTTCCTCCCTGTCTCTCTCTGTGTGTGTGTGTGTGTGTGTGTGTGTGTGTGTGACGGGGGGAGGGGGGGCGCGTTCCCCGCCGGCTTTTATCGCGCTGTTCCCCCGCGACTGTTTTGTTCATTGTGTGAGTCTTGTAGTATGCTAAATGCGCAGGTGAGTAATTATAAACAATATTGTACGAGCATCATGCGTTCTCAATGTTGTTAAATAGTGGAATGGCAGCATGAAGTAGTTCTATCAATCAATGTTATAGCACTGCAAAGGAATTCAAAATGGGCTTCTAGAGGCACAGAGTACTTCAAAATAGTGTTCTAGCTGGACTAAGTAATTCAATTTAATGTTATGGCACCACAAAGTAATTTGAAATAGGCTCATAGAGGCAAAAAGTAATTGAAAGTAGGATTACAGCTGCGCAGAGTAATTCAAAATAGTGTCATAACAGCAATTAATAATTCAGTGTAATGTTATAATTTCACAAAGTAATTCAAAATAGGATTATAGCAGCACAGAGTACTTCTAAAAAGGGTTATAGCAGCAGGAAATAATTGAGATTAGGTTTATAGCGGCACAAAAGAGTTCAAAATAGGTTTATAGCGGCGCAGACTAATTCGAAATAAAGTGTGTAGCAGCACAGAGTAATTCAAAATAGGCTTATAGCAGCATGAAGTAATTCAAATTGATGCTACAGCACCACAAAGTAATTCAAAATAGGATTATAGCAGCACAGAGTACTTCAAAATAGGGTTATATCAGCATGAAGTACTTCAAGATAGGCTTATAACGGCACAGAGTAATTCAAAACAGGGTTATAGCTGCTCAGAGTACTTCAAAATAGGGTTATAGCTGCTCAAAATATGGTTAGAGCAGCACGATGTAATTCAAATCAATGTTGTAGCAGCAGGAAATACTTCAAAATAGGGTTATATCAGCATGAAGTACTTCAAGATAGGCTTATAACAGCACAGAGTAATTCAAAACAGGGTTATAGCTGCTCAGAGTACTTCAAAATAGGATTATAGCTGCTCAAAATATGGTTAGAGTAGCACGATGTAATTCAAATCAATGTTGTAGCAGCAGGAAATACTTCAAAATAGGGTTATATCAGCATGAAGTACTTCAAGATAGGCTTATAACGGCACAGCATAGTTCAAAATAGGGCTTTAGCTGCACAGAGTACTTCAAAAATAGGCTCATAGCGGCGCAGTGTACTTCAAAATAGGCCTGTAACAACGCAGTGTACTTCAAAATAGGCTCATAGCGGCGCAGCGTACTTCAAAATAGGCCTGTAACAACGCAGAGTACTTCAAAATAGGCCTACAGCGGCGCAGAGTACTTCAAAATAGGCCCATAGCGGTGCAGAGTACTTCAAAATAGGCCTACAGCGGCGCAGTGTACTTCAAAATAGGCCTGTAACAACGCAGAGTACTTCAAAATAGGCTCATAGCGGCGCAGAGTACTTCAAAATAGGCTCATAGCGGCGCAGAGTACTTCAAAATAGGCTCATAGCGGCGCAGAGTACTTCAAAATAGGCCTACAGCGGCGCAGTGTACTTCAAAATAGGCCTGTAACAACGCAGAGTACTTCAAAATAGACTCATAGCGGCGCAGTGTACTTCAAAATAGGCTCATAGCGGCGCAGAGTACTTCAAAATAGGCCTGTAACAACGCAGTGTACTTCAAAATAGGCTCATAGCGGCGCAGTGTACTTCAAAATAGGCTCATAGCGGCGCAGTGTACTTCAAAATAGGCTCATAGCGGCGCAGAGTACTTCAAAATAGGCTCATAGCGGCGCAGTGTACTTCAAAATAGGCTCATAGCGGCGCAGTGTACTTCAAAATAGGCTCATAGCGGCGCAGTGTACTTCAAAATAGGCTCATAGCGGCGCAGTGTACTTCAAAATAGGCTCATAGCGGCGCAGAGTACTTCAAAATAGGCCTGTAACAACGCAGTGTACTTCAAAATAGGCTCATAGCGGCGCAGTGTACTTCAAAATAGGCTCATAGCGGCGCAGTGTACTTCAAAATAGGCTCATAGCGGCGCAGAGTACTTCAAAATAGGCCTGTAACAACGCAGAGTACTTCAAAATAGGCCTGTAACAACGCAGAGTACTTCAAAATAGGCTCATAGCGGCGCAGTGTACTTCAAAATAGGCCTACAGCGGCGCAGCGTACTTCAAAATAGGCTCATAGCGGCGCAGTGTACTTCAAAATAGGCTCATAGCGGCGCAGAGTACTTCAAAATAGGCCTGTAACAACGCAGAGTACTTCAAAATAGGCCCATAGCCGCGCAGTGTACTTCAAAATAGGCCTGTAACAACGCAGAGTACTTCAAAATAGGCCTACAGCGGCGCAGTGTACTTCAAAATAGGCCTGTAACAACGCAGAGTACTTCAAAATAGGCTCATAGCGGCGCAGTGTACTTCAAAATAGGAGTATAGAGGCACAAAGTAATTCTAGTTATATGCTGTATGCATATGCAATGTTCTAGCAGCAGGAAATACTTCAAAATAGGATTCTAGCCGTACTGAGTAAATCACAATCCCAAGTTTAAAGCCCTGTGGATGAAATACAAAAGATAGACGTGTGAAGATAGAAGCGTGGACTAAATGCAAATGCATTTATAGCAGCATTGGCTACATTTATCCCAATAGAGTAATAGCAGAACGTAGTCAATTAAAACCAGGCGATAGTTGAATAACAACGAATAGGGTTAGAGCTCTGCTGAGTTCATAAGACTAGGGTTACAGCAGTGTGGAATTACATAAACATGAGGCTATAGCAGAGCCGGGCTAAACGGCACTAGGGTTAGGGCAGAGCCGGGCTAGACGGCACTAGGGTTAGGGCAGAGCCGGGCTAGACGGCACTAGGGTTAGGGCAGAGCCGGGCTAGACGGCACTAGGGTTAGGGCAGAGCCGGGCTAGACGGCACTAGGGTTAGGGCAGAGCCGGGCTAGACGGCACTAGGGTTAGGGCAGAGCCGGGCTAGACGGCACTAGGGTTAGGGCAGAGCCGGGCTAGACGGCACTAGGGTTAACTCGGGCTAGGGCGGAGACAGGCGCGGGTAACGAGGCGGAGGCGCGCGCCCGTTAAGGCGCCCACGAGGCGCACCTGGCGCCCCGGGACCACAAGAGGACGTGGCCGCGCACGAGGAGCGCCAGCCCGAGTGCCGGCGCCAGCCCGAGCGACGAAGACCAGACGAGGACAAAGACGCTGGGAGTCACGCTGCGGGAGTCGCCTCGTCCCTCCGAGCGCGCCCGCTCGCTCTCCACCCATGTGCTTTACACGGCCCAAAAGGGGCCTCGGTTCACATACTGCACGCCACACTCGGCCCGTGCAAACATAGCAGCAGCACTCACACGGCTCTCCTTCAACTCGGCCCGGAGGCCTCGCAACGGCCACGCCGTTTTTTGCCCTCTTTTTACACAGCACAACGCACGAAATGCGCGGCCCGCCGGCTCGAGCGCCAGGCGCGCCGTGCACTTTTGTGGCCGCCGCGCGAGATTGGTGCTCTCCTCCTGGCCGTGGCGGGCCGCGGGAGAAACGGGAAAGCCCGTTCTCGCGAAACGCGTGCTTGAACGCTTTGGAGCTTGCCTGACGGGTCGGATTTTCGCCGCGAAATGCCATGAGAAAACACAGTTGCGAGCGCATCGCGGAAGCGCAGTCATTCAGCGGCGCCCGGGTTGAGTCTACAACGTTCTCATGTCTGCTTTTAAGACCAGCCCCCCGGCCGCGGGGAGGGAGGTTCCTGTGTTACACAGCGCCACAGCGATTGACTCCTTTATTCTACTTAGCTCCGCACACACAGACATGGCAGAAGTCGCTCCCGCGCCCGCCGCCGCGCCGGCCAAAGCGCCCAAGAAGAAAGCAGCTTCGAGGACCAAGAAAGCGGGCCCCAGCGTCGGCGAGCTCATCGTCAAGGCGGTTTCCTCGTCCAAGGAGAGGAGCGGCGTGTCGCTCGCCGCTTTGAAGAAGGCTTTGGCTGCCGGCGGATACGATGTGGAGAAGAACAACTCCCGCGTCAAGCTCGCCGTCAAGAGCCTCGTGACAAAGGGCACTCTGGTGCAGACCAAAGGGACCGGCGCGTCTGGCTCTTTCAAGCTGAACAAGAAGCAGACCGAAGCCAAGAAGCCCGCAAAGAAAGCCGCGCCCAAACCCAAGAAGGCGGCCGCCAAGAAGCCCGCCGCGGCTAAGAAGCCCAAGAAGGTAGCGGCCAAGAAACCCGCCGCCGCCGCCAAGAAGTCTCCTAAGAAGGCGAAGAAGCCCGCCGCCGCCGCCAAGAAAGCCACCAAGAGCCCCAAGAAGGCGAAGAAGCCGGCGACCCCTAAGAAGGCAGCCAAGAGCCCCAAGAAGGCAAAGGCTGTGAAGCCCAAGACAGCAAAGCCCAAAGCGGCAAAGGCGAAAAAGGCAGCCCCCAAAAAGAAATAAACATGTTTGTGTGTTTCATTCATGTTTTTCTTCCTTAAACGGCTCTTTTAAGAGCCACCCATATCTTCGTTTAAAGAGCAATATTCCCTGTCCTCTCATGACACAAAGTGATGCTTTTAGTGGATTGGATTCCTCCTCCCAAAACGGTGACAGAGGCTGTAGGAGGAACATGAACATATGGGCAAACTAGTAAGAATTTACATTTCTCTGTAGCGTTGTACAGAATTTTGTGCGTTTGTGCGTTTGTATGTCTATTTTCCCTTCTGTCTGTTTTCATGCGCTCTCTCTCTCTCTCACACACACACACACACACACACACACACACACACACACACACACACACACACACACACACACACGCACAGAGGCGGCGTCACAAACGGGGGTGGGAGGGGCGTCGCGTAGAATAGAATGGTGGGCGGAATGTGTGGAATTTGACGGCGCGTTTGTGATTGGTTCTTCTGCCACAACGATCTTAGCCAATAAGAGAGCGGCTGTGTTGGCTATATCACGGAGGGCTCGGCGCGTAGTCTTTATTATTTCAGCGTTGTTCGTGGAACAGGTCTGATCATAACCATGAGCGGAAGAGGCAAGACCGGCGGAAAGGCTAGGGCCAAGGCCAAGACTCGTTCCTCCAGAGCTGGGCTGCAGTTCCCTGTGGGCCGTGTGCACAGGCTCCTACGTAAAGGCAACTACGCCGAGCGCGTCGGTGCCGGCGCTCCGGTCTACCTGGCCGCCGTGCTGGAGTATCTGACTGCTGAGATCCTGGAGTTGGCCGGCAACGCCGCCCGTGACAACAAGAAGACCCGTATCATCCCCCGCCACCTGCAGCTCGCCGTGCGTAACGATGAGGAGCTGAACAAACTGCTCGGCGGGGTGACCATCGCTCAGGGTGGTGTGCTGCCTAACATTCAGGCCGTGCTTCTGCCCAAGAAGACCGAGAAGACCGTCAAGACCAAGTAAACGCGCCCACTGCTGCGTTTGCCAGTACCCAAAGGCTCTTTTAAGAGCCACCCACTTCTGCTCCAAAAGTGCAATGTTATTCCTATCTTCTTAATACAAAGCAAACGCAGTTAAAATCAGGACATGAACACTCTAATTTGCTAAGAATTATATATTTATATATAATATAATAAATAATTATATACATGGAAACTATCCAAGTAGTCGTAGTAGCAGTAGTAATAATAATAATATGAATGATAAGAATAAGAATAACAATAATAGTGAGGCGTGTTGGCTAAATGCAGTGTGAGGGATGAGAATATGTTTTGACGGCGGGCGGTTTGTGTGTAACTGGTGAATGGCAGAGTACAAAAGCGCTGCGCGCCCGTGGAATAGGGGCGGGCGCCTTGTGTTTCGAACTGTGCCGGTGGCGGAAGCCAATAGTCATCAAGTGACGTCACGCATTCTATCCAATGACAGACGAGTGCCTTCAAGACGCCCAATGAGCGCAGAGCAGCGTTAGGGCTTAAAAAGCCGGCGTTCGCGAGCGCCGTGTATTCTGTTTTTCATCCGTGAAGTGCAGAGCTCGACGCCATGGCAAGAACCAAGCAGACCGCCCGTAAGTCCACCGGTGGCAAGGCGCCCAGGAAGCAGCTCGCCACTAAGGCCGCCCGCAAGAGCGCCCCGGCCACCGGCGGCGTGAAGAAGCCTCACCGTTACAGGCCGGGCACCGTGGCTCTGAGAGAGATCCGCCGTTATCAGAAGTCTACTGAGCTGCTCATCCGCAAGCTGCCCTTCCAGCGCCTGGTGAGAGAAATCGCTCAGGACTTCAAGACTGATCTGCGTTTCCAGAGCTCGGCCGTCATGGCCCTGCAGGAGGCGAGCGAGGCGTACCTGGTCGGCCTGTTCGAGGACACCAACCTGTGCGCCATCCACGCCAAGAGAGTGACCATCATGCCCAAGGATATTCAGCTGGCCCGCCGTATTCGCGGAGAGCGCGCTTAAACGACGACCGCGTCTAATCTACACAAAGGCTCTTTTAAGAGCCACCTCACAGTCTCAGCGAAATGAGCAAGTCTTCGTACCTTGGCTGTTTAAAAACTAAATGTAATGTGGTAGGGAAAAAAAAAAAAAGAACCTTTGAAATATTTTTATAACCTGTATAAATATATACATTATTATAAATATTATATAATGTTTGTGTGTTATGTGCTTATACGCGCGCGCTCTCACGCTGTGGCACACTTACAGTGAAAAGGGAGCAGTGAACCATAAGGTTTATTTGTGACGTCATGCGCTGGGGTCAGAGGCTTAGAACTATGCTGTTGGTTTGATTGACAGTTTTTCCCTTTATGACGCCGCGGGGATTCATCGGTCTTTAAATGTTGTGGTTTCTGCGCGCGCCTCTTCACTAATTTGAAGGGGAGAAGCAGAAGGGTTTCTCCGCGTTATCGTCATTCCGCCTAATATCCATCTGCACTTGTCTTTCTTTTCTGCTTAGAAATGATCAGATATAATACTATATTTAATCATTGGTGTATATTTATCAAGGACAACATGTGACATTTTTATTTATTCATTCATTCAATCGCTCATTTATGTCTTTATATAGCGTTTTTAACATTTAAAATGAAAAATTCCTGCTACTACTAATAACAACAATAATAACAACAATAATAATAATAATAATAGTGATAGTGATAGTAAAGAGTTGAGAAGAGGCGTGTGTTGGAGTTGCTATGGCAGAATGATCCAGTGCACAGTAATAAGGCTGATGAGCTCTGTGTCTGTGGGAAGGACACAGCGGCGCTGCGTGTTGTGCTGGATGGAGCTTGACTGCCCTCGTGCGGCCAAATCCAGGAACTGCAATTTCCCAGATTCAGTGTTCTGTTATGAAGCATTTTATGGAGGTGTTTATAAGTCTAAACTTGTAGTAGTTAGCCGGGGGAGAGTGCAGAGAACTGGGGGGGTGGGGGGTTCGGGGCTGTAGCTGCGTTCACGATATACACAAACATGTGGAAAACTGCAAAAAAAAAATTTCTTTTCTTAATCTGCATATAAAGATTATTTTAGAAGCTGCTTTTGCTATATATATATATATATATATATATATATATAGATAGATAGATAGATAGATAGATAGATAGATAGATAAACATACACACAAAACATCAATTCGGGGTCCCTGTGAGTGTACATGGAGGGGGGACGGGGGGCAGAGAGAAAAGTCAACACCAGAGAAACACCTTGTACATATATTGTTGTTGATGTTGTTTATTATATTTGTAATTTTGAAAGGCATATATATGTGTTCTTTGTACCTGCAGTGAACCATTATGACTTCATGTACAGAGTTCTAGCTTGATGGTTTGATTGACAGTTTTTAGAAGTCATTTGCTAATCCTAATAATATTGATATGAATGTTACTACTACTACTAATAATAATTATTATAAAAGGTTGTTGTGTGCAGTGCTGTGTGTTGTTGTGGATGGATCTTGACTGCCCTTGACGTTGCCCTAACCACTGCTGTTTATAGCCGCAGGTCAATTCTACATCTGCAATAAATAAAATAAATAAATAAATAAATAGGAGGAAGAACCTTTAAGAAATGTTTGTCAGTGCTGTGTTTGTTGCGTGTTAGAACAACAATCAGTAATAATTCTTCTGTTACTACTACTACTACTTATAATAATAATAATAATAATGAGAAGAAGAAGAAGAAATAATAAAGAGAGACTAGAAGAAAGAATAAAGGATGAGGAGTAAAATAAAATTTGCTGTGTGCAGCGCTGGGTGTTGTTGTGGATGGCTCGTGTGGCCACTTTTAGGAAGTGCACTTTGCCCTAATCACTGCTGTTTATAGGCGCAAATATAGCAAGTCTATGTAATAAATCGTAAAAAAAATAAATAAATAAAAATAGGAGGGACATGCTGTAAGAAAAGTTTGTCAATGCTGTGTTTGTTGCGTGTTAAAAAATATATTAAAACATGATGACAACAACGACAAGAGCAGTAATAACAATAATTCTGCTATCACTACTACTACTACTTCTTCTTCTACTACTACTGCTACTACTCATAATCGCCCTCGTGTGGCCACGTTTAGGAAGTGCACTTTGCCCTAACCACTGCTGTTTATAGGCGCAAATATAGCAAGTCTATGTAATAAATCGTAAAAAAAAAAAAAAATAAATAAAAATAGGAGGGACATTCTGTAAGAAAAGTTTGTCAATGCTATGTTTGTGGCGTGTTAAAAAATATATTAAAACATGACAAGAACAGTAATAACAATAATTCTGCTATTACTACTACTACTACTACTACTACTACTACTACTACTACTCATAATCGCCCTCGTGTGGCCACGTTTAGGAAGTGCACTTTGCCCTAATCACTGCTGTTTATAGGCGCAAATATAGCAAGTCTATGTAATAAATCGTAAAAAAATAAATAAATAAAAATAGGAGGGACATGCTGTAAGAAAAGTTTGTCAATGCTATGTTTGTTGCGTGTTAAAAATATATTAAAACATGATGACAACAACGACAAGAACAGTAATAATAATAATTCTGCTATCACTACTACTACTACTTCTTCTACTACTACTACTGCTACTACTCATAATCGCCCTCGTGTGGCCACGTTTAGGAAGTGCACTTTGCCCTAACCACTGCTGTTTATAGGCGCAGGTCAAGTCTACAGCTGCAATAAAGAGCTAAAACAAAAAAAAAGGATTGAATTAAATTTAAGAATTGTTTGTCAATGCTATGTTTGTTGCGTGTTAGAAAATATGTTAAACCATGATGACAACCGCAATCACAATAACAACAACAATCACAATAATAGATCTTCTGTTACTACTACCACTACTTCTAATAATAATAATAATAATAATAATAATAATAATAGGAGAAAACAATAAAGAAAGACTAGAAGAAAGAATAAAGGATGAGGAGTAAAATAAAGGTTGTTGTGTGCAGCGCTGTGTTGTTGTGGATGGATCCTGTCTGCCCTCGTGTGGCCAAGTTTAGGAAGTGCACTTTGCCCTAACCACTGCTGTTTAAAGCCGCAAATATAGCAAGTCTATGTAATAAATAGTTTTAAAAAAAAAAAAAAAAAAAAAAAAAAAAAAAAAAAAAAAAAAAAAAAAAAGGGGGGGGGGGAGCGGGGGGGGGGGGGGCGGCGGGGGGGGGCATGTTTGTCAATGCTATCTTTGTTGCGTGTTAGAGCGTATATTACAACATGTTTACAACAGCCAACATCAGCCAACAACAACAATACTACTATTACTAGTGATGATAGCGATGCCGCGCTGTGCTGGCTGAACGGTTAAGGCTCTGGGTTTTTGCTCGTAAGGTCGGGGGTTCAAGCCCCAGCACTGCTTCCACACAAGCTGGGATATCCTGTTTAGTATTATTTGTTTATTTTTATCTAAGCTTATGTTATAGATTAATAATACTACTACTGATAATAGCTATTAAATAATAATTATTTTTTAATATGACTAATAGGCATTAGTGTTTATTATAATGATTATTTATGAAATATTGTCATTACTGTATATCATTGCTATTATTATGTATTATATATCACAATTATGTGACTCCGTTTCATGCCAGCTGAAGTGGATTCGGCTGCTCTTTGTACCTCTGCTGTAATATAAATGGCAACTGATTCTACAGATTTCTGCTTAAGGTGCAGTATTTGGAGATTGGGAAGGTAGTTGTGTGTTGCGTTGTCTGTGATGTGCATCTTGTAAACTGTGTGGAATGTATCGTGTTGTGACCAAACACCAGGAAAAATTCCTAATACATGTCACTACATATGGCAACTAGAATTATTCTGATAACAACACCAACAACAGCAACAATGACACTGCTGCTACTCCTACTACTCCTACTACTAATAATAGTAATAATAGTAATAATGCGCTACTATTATTAATACCATTCCATTGTATAAGGCTAACAGACATCGTGTTCACCCACGTGTGGCCGCATTTCGAAACTTGACTGCCTGCATTTGTAGTAAATAACTGGGTTCGGATAATGAAATGATTTGATCAATTAAGCGTATGAATGCGTGTCACATACATCACACGGGGTTGTTTGTCACCGCTGTGCATCGACACGCTTTTCTACATGACAGTCTGATCGACACGGCAGTCTGAAATGATGAACATTGTAGACGTCTAATAAATGAGTAAAGTAAGACGACGCGTTATGAACGGTGTTCACGGTTGCTGGCATAATTTTCTACACGGTGAGTTAAAGGCGCACAACTATCAGATTCACAGTTCACGACTGTGTTTTATTTGGCCGAGTACAAGAGAGTGTAGGAGGAATCAGACTCTGTTGTTGTGCTCATATGACTATGGCATCGGCACAAATTTAACTTCTTACGGCTTTGGCTTTGTGTCGACGCACGTGTTTGATGAATTGTATGTTAGTTTCTTTGGCACAAATGGTGAAGCGAGTATGCTTTCCTTGCGAATGACACTTGGAGTTTAAGAATGAGGTTAGTGTTTGAGAAAATGTATCTATTTTAGACATTATACCTTAGAGAGGCCATTATATTTTGCCTTTGAGAGAGCTGATAAAGTAAGGCCCGAGAGTTGCCCTCGCATTCCTTTCTGTGCCGCTTGTCAGTTAAGTGATTGGCATTTGTGAGTGATCGATTGGTGTGGTAAAATGTGGGCTCGATTAAAAGTGTACACAGACTTTGATGGCGATCGGCTGAATGAGGGGCCTACTAATAAGATGCTGTGCTGCTACGCGAGACCCGTCGTTACAGCGGACCTAGGAGGAACGTCTCGTGTCTGTAAAGGGAATGTCGATGTTTTACAAACACAGAGTACTTTTACTAACCTCCTTACACTGACGGGTGTTTGGCTGTATTGTTTTTTGTTTTGTCTTTTTAAATATACACCTTGCATATCGGAATAAGACTTCTACTATTGTTACTACTACTGGAAAAACAACTACTACTACTACTACTACTACTACTACTACTAATAATAATAATAATAGTAATAATAATGTTTGTGTGTATAGAGAGGGTGAGGAAGAAGAAGACGCTAGCAGGTAGAAAGCTGTGGCGTTCTGTTTCTTTTTGAATGTGCTCTATTGTGTGACCGTTGGTCTTAGGCCCGCCTCCTCGCCTGTTCTCAACAAGGTCCTGTAGAGGGCGGATAAATATGTGGGCGCTGCGCGGCGAGTTTTATTGAGCAGCTTGACTTCGAGAGAGCAGCATCATGTCTGGCAGAGGCAAGGGCGGAAAGGGGCTTGGCAAAGGAGGCGCCAAGCGTCACCGTAAAGTTCTTCGCGATAACATCCAGGGAATCACCAAGCCGGCTATTCGCCGTCTGGCTCGCCGTGGCGGTGTTAAGCGTATTTCCGGTCTGATCTACGAAGAGACTCGTGGTGTGCTGAAGGTGTTCCTGGAGAACGTGATCCGCGACGCCGTCACCTACACCGAGCATGCCAAGAGGAAGACGGTCACCGCCATGGATGTGGTGTATGCCCTGAAACGCCAGGGACGCACCCTGTACGGCTTCGGCGGTTAAACGCTCCAACACCGAACGACGCGAACACAACGGCTCTTTTAAGAGCCACCCAAACATCCAGAAAAAGAGCTGTTCCTCGTGCTGTGTGTGTGTGTGTGTGTGTGTGTGTGTGTGTGTGTGTGTGTGTGTGTGTGTGTGTGTGTGTGTGTTTTTTTTACACACGTAACACATAAGTAGAAGATAATTTATATATGAACACAAAATCATAAACAATCTAGTTTTACATGTTTATATCGTGTGTGTGTGTGTGTGTGTATATATATATATATATATATATATATATATATATATATATATATATATATATATATATATATATATATATATATATATATATATACACATGTACATAATGTGTGTGTGAATTACATAACGTGTGTGTGTGTGTGAAACGCGTTAGAAGACTATAATAGAATTTTTTTTTCTTCTTTTGTCATAGTGCACATTGTTGTGAATGTAAAAAAGGCGGGAAGGGAAACAAAGCGTAGCGGGGGGGGGGCGAGCGAGGAGGAGGAGGAGGAGGAAGAGGGCGGAGCGGTGGGAGGCTCCCTGTATGAGGCGGTGTGGGATTTTGACCAATAAAAAAATGTTCTTCGCTTGTGCCTAATTACAATGTCGGCCTGTAAATAGAGCGGCCGCGAGGCGGGCGTTATTCATTCTCTCGCAGTCTACAGGAGAAGCAGCAGCAGCAACATGCCCGACCCAGCTAAGGCCGCTCCCAAGAAGGGATCCAAGAAAGCCGTGACCAAGACGGCCGGCAAAGGAGGCAAGAAGCGCAGAAAGTCCAGGAAGGAGAGCTACGCTATCTACGTGTACAAAGTCCTGAAGCAGGTGCACCCCGACACCGGCATTTCTTCTAAGGCGATGGGTATCATGAACTCGTTCGTGAACGACATCTTCGAGCGTATCGCCGGTGAGTCCTCTCGTCTGGCTCATTACAACAAGCGCTCCACCATCACCTCCAGGGAGATCCAGACCGCCGTGCGCCTGTTGCTTCCCGGCGAGCTGGCCAAGCACGCCGTGTCCGAGGGCACCAAGGCCGTCACCAAGTACACCAGCTCCAAGTAAAGCGCCTTACCGCCGTCTTCATCAACCCAACGGCTCTTTTAAGAGCCACCCACTCCTTCATATAAAGAGCAATTTCTTCTTTTCCTCCCTGTCTCTCTCTGTGTGTGTGTGTGTGTGTGTGTGTGTGTGTGTGTGTGTGTGACGGGGGGAGGGGGGGCGCGTTCCCCGCCGGCTTTTATCGCGCTGTTCCCCCGCGACTGTTTTGTTCATTGTGTGAGTCTTGTAGTATGCTAAATGCGCAGGTGAGTAATTATAAACAATATTGTACGAGCATCATGCGTTCTCAATGTTGTTAAATAGTGGAATGGCAGCATGAAGTAGTTCTATCAATCAATGTTATAGCACTGCAAAGGAATTCAAAATGGGCTTCTAGAGGCACAGAGTACTTCAAAATAGTGTTCTAGCTGGACTAAGTAATTCAATTTAATGTTATGGCACCACAAAGTAATTTGAAATAGGCTCATAGAGGCAAAAAGTAATTGAAAGTAGGA
Source organism: Pangasianodon hypophthalmus (assembly GCF_027358585.1). Taxonomy (NCBI): domain Eukaryota; kingdom Metazoa; phylum Chordata; class Actinopteri; order Siluriformes; family Pangasiidae; genus Pangasianodon; species Pangasianodon hypophthalmus. The sequence goes on along the minus strand of NC_069728.1, from coordinate 367,851 downwards.
TTACAGCTGCGCAGAGTAATTCAAAATAGTGTCATAACAGCAATTAATAATTCAGTGTAATGTTATAATTTCACAAAGTAATTCAAAATAGGATTATAGCAGCACAGAGTACTTCTAAAAAGGGTTATAGCAGCAGGAAATAATTGAGATTAGGTTTATAGCGGCACAAAAGAGTTCAAAATAGGTTTATAGCGGCGCAGACTAATTCGAAATAAAGTGTGTAGCAGCACAGAGTAATTCAAAATAGGCTTATAGCAGCATGAAGTAATTCAAATTGATGCTACAGCACCACAAAGTAATTCAAAATAGGATTATAGCAGCACAGAGTACTTCAAAATAGGGTTATATCAGCATGAAGTACTTCAAGATAGGCTTATAACGGCACAGAGTAATTCAAAACAGGGTTATAGCTGCTCAGAGTACTTCAAAATAGGGTTATAGCTGCTCAAAATATGGTTAGAGCAGCACGATGTAATTCAAATCAATGTTGTAGCAGCAGGAAATACTTCAAAATAGGGTTATATCAGCATGAAGTACTTCAAGATAGGCTTATAACAGCACAGAGTAATTCAAAACAGGGTTATAGCTGCTCAGAGTACTTCAAAATAGGATTATAGCTGCTCAAAATATGGTTAGAGCAGCACGATGTAATTCAAATCAATGTTGTAGCAGCAGGAAATACTTCAAAATAGGGTTATATCAGCATGAAGTACTTCAAGATAGGCTTATAACGGCACAGCATAGTTCAAAATAGGGCTTTAGCTGCACAGAGTACTTCAAAAATAGGCTCATAGCGGCGCAGTGTACTTCAAAATAGGCCTGTAACAACGCAGTGTACTTCAAAATAGGCTCATAGCGGCGCAGCGTACTTCAAAATAGGCCTGTAACAACGCAGAGTACTTCAAAATAGGCCTACAGCGGCGCAGAGTACTTCAAAATAGGCCCATAGCGGTGCAGAGTACTTCAAAATAGGCCTACAGCGGCGCAGTGTACTTCAAAATAGGCCTGTAACAACGCAGAGTACTTCAAAATAGGCTCATAGCGGCGCAGAGTACTTCAAAATAGGCTCATAGCGGCGCAGAGTACTTCAAAATAGGCCTACAGCGGCGCAGTGTACTTCAAAATAGGCCTGTAACAACGCAGAGTACTTCAAAATAGACTCATAGCGGCGCAGTGTACTTCAAAATAGGCTCATAGCGGCGCAGAGTACTTCAAAATAGGCCTGTAACAACGCAGTGTACTTCAAAATAGGCTCATAGCGGCGCAGTGTACTTCAAAATAGGCTCATAGCGGCGCAGTGTACTTCAAAATAGGCTCATAGCGGCGCAGAGTACTTCAAAATAGGCTCATAGCGGCGCAGTGTACTTCAAAATAGGCTCATAGCGGCGCAGTGTACTTCAAAATAGGCTCATAGCGGCGCAGTGTACTTCAAAATAGGCTCATAGCGGCGCAGAGTACTTCAAAATAGGCCTGTAACAACGCAGTGTACTTCAAAATAGGCTCATAGCGGCGCAGTGTACTTCAAAATAGGCTCATAGCGGCGCAGTGTACTTCAAAATAGGCTCATAGCGGCGCAGAGTACTTCAAAATAGGCCTGTAACAACGCAGAGTACTTCAAAATAGGCCTGTAACAACGCAGAGTACTTCAAAATAGGCTCATAGCGGCGCAGTGTACTTCAAAATAGGCCTACAGCGGCGCAGCGTACTTCAAAATAGGCTCATAGCGGCGCAGTGTACTTCAAAATAGGCTCATAGCGGCGCAGAGTACTTCAAAATAGGCCTGTAACAACGCAGAGTACTTCAAAATAGGCCCATAGCCGCGCAGTGTACTTCAAAATAGGCCTGTAACAACGCAGAGTACTTCAAAATAGGCCTACAGCGGCGCAGTGTACTTCAAAATAGGCCTGTAACAACGCAGAGTACTTCAAAATAGGCTCATAGCGGCGCAGTGTACTTCAAAATAGGAGTATAGAGGCACAAAGTAATTCTAGTTATATGCTGTATGCATATGCAATGTTCTAGCAGCAGGAAATACTTCAAAATAGGATTCTAGCCGTACTGAGTAAATCACAATCCCAAGTTTAAAGCCCTGTGGATGAAATACAAAAGATAGACGTGTGAAGATAGAAGCGTGGACTAAATGCAAATGCATTTATAGCAGCATTGGCTACATTTATCCCAATAGAGTAATAGCAGAACGTAGTCAATTAAAACCAGGCGATAGTTGAATAACAACGAATAGGGTTAGAGCTCTGCTGAGTTCATAAGACTAGGGTTACAGCAGTGTGGAATTACATAAACATGAGGCTATAGCAGAGCCGGGCTAAACGGCACTAGGGTTAGGGCAGAGCCGGGCTAAACGGCACTAGGGTTAGGGCAGAGCCGGGCTAGACGGCACTAGGGTTAGGGCAGAGCCGGGCTAGACGGCACTAGGGTTAGGGCAGAGCCGGGCTAGACGGCACTAGGGTTAGGGCAGAGCCGGGCTAGACGGCACTAGGGTTAGGGCAGAGCCGGGCTAGACGGCACTAGGGTTAACTCGGGCTAGGGCGGAGACAGGCGCGGGTAACGAGGCGGAGGCGCGCGCCCGTTAAGGCGCCCACGAGGCGCACCTGGCGCCCCGGGACCACAAGAGGACGCGGCCGCGCACGAGGAGCGCCAGCCCGAGTGCCGGCGCCAGCCCGAGCGACGAAGACCAGACGAGGACAAAGACGCTGGGAGTCACGCTGCGGGAGTCGCCTCGTCCCTCCGAGCGCGCCCGCTCGCTCTCCACCCATGTGCTTTACACGGCCCAAAAGGGGCCTCGGTTCACATACTGCACGCCACACTCGGCCCGTGCAAACATAGCAGCAGCACTCACACGGCTCTCCTTCAACTCGGCCCGGAGGCCTCGCAACGGCCACGCCGTTTTTTGCCCTCTTTTTACACAGCACAACGCACGAAATGCGCGGCCCGCCGGCTCGAGCGCCAGGCGCGCCGTGCACTTTTGTGGCCGCCGCGCGAGATTGGTGCTCTCCTCCTGGCCGTGGCGGGCCGCGGGAGAAACGGGAAAGCCCGTTCTCGCGAAACGCGTGCTTGAACGCTTTGGAGCTTGCCTGACGGGTCGGATTTTCGCCGCGAAATGCCATGAGAAAACACAGTTGCGAGCGCATCGCGGAAGCGCAGTCATTCAGCGGCGCCCGGGTTGAGTCTACAACGTTCTCATGTCTGCTTTTAAGACCAGCCCCCCGGCCGCGGGGAGGGAGGTTCCTGTGTTACACAGCGCCACAGCGATTGACTCCTTTATTCTACTTAGCTCCGCACACACAGACATGGCAGAAGTCGCTCCCGCGCCCGCCGCCGCGCCGGCCAAAGCGCCCAAGAAGAAAGCAGCTTCGAGGACCAAGAAAGCGGGCCCCAGCGTCGGCGAGCTCATCGTCAAGGCGGTTTCCTCGTCCAAGGAGAGGAGCGGCGTGTCGCTCGCCGCTTTGAAGAAGGCTTTGGCTGCCGGCGGATACGATGTGGAGAAGAACAACTCCCGCGTCAAGCTCGCCGTCAAGAGCCTCGTGACAAAGGGCACTCTGGTGCAGACCAAAGGGACCGGCGCGTCTGGCTCTTTCAAGCTGAACAAGAAGCAGACCGAAGCCAAGAAGCCCGCAAAGAAAGCCGCGCCCAAACCCAAGAAGGCGGCCGCCAAGAAGCCCGCCGCGGCTAAGAAGCCCAAGAAGGTAGCGGCCAAGAAACCCGCCGCCGCCGCCAAGAAGTCTCCTAAGAAGGCGAAGAAGCCCGCCGCCGCCGCCAAGAAAGCCACCAAGAGCCCCAAGAAGGCGAAGAAGCCGGCGACCCCTAAGAAGGCAGCCAAGAGCCCCAAGAAGGCAAAGGCTGTGAAGCCCAAGACAGCAAAGCCCAAAGCGGCAAAGGCGAAAAAGGCAGCCCCCAAAAAGAAATAAACATGTTTGTGTGTTTCATTCATGTTTTTCTTCCTTAAACGGCTCTTTTAAGAGCCACCCATATCTTCGTTTAAAGAGCAATATTCCCTGTCCTCTCATGACACAAAGTGATGCTTTTAGTGGATTGGATTCCTCCTCCCAAAACGGTGACAGAGGCTGTAGGAGGAACATGAACATATGGGCAAACTAGTAAGAATTTACATTTCTCTGTAGCGTTGTACAGAATTTTGTGCGTTTGTGCGTTTGTATGTCTATTTTCCCTTCTGTCTGTTTTCATGCGCTCTCTCTCTCTCTCACACACACACACACACACACACACACACACACACACACACACACACGCACAGAGGCGGCGTCACAAACGGGGGTGGGAGGGGCGTCGCGTAGAATAGAATGGTGGGCGGAATGTGTGGAATTTGACGGCGCGTTTGTGATTGGTTCTTCTGCCACAACGATCTTAGCCAATAAGAGAGCGGCTGTGTTGGCTATATCACGGAGGGCTCGGCGCGTAGTCTTTATTATTTCAGCGTTGTTCGTGGAACAGGTCTGATCATAACCATGAGCGGAAGAGGCAAGACCGGCGGAAAGGCTAGGGCCAAGGCCAAGACTCGTTCCTCCAGAGCTGGGCTGCAGTTCCCTGTGGGCCGTGTGCACAGGCTCCTACGTAAAGGCAACTACGCCGAGCGCGTCGGTGCCGGCGCTCCGGTCTACCTGGCCGCCGTGCTGGAGTATCTGACTGCTGAGATCCTGGAGTTGGCCGGCAACGCCGCCCGTGACAACAAGAAGACCCGTATCATCCCCCGCCACCTGCAGCTCGCCGTGCGTAACGATGAGGAGCTGAACAAACTGCTCGGCGGGGTGACCATCGCTCAGGGTGGTGTGCTGCCTAACATTCAGGCCGTGCTTCTGCCCAAGAAGACCGAGAAGACCGTCAAGACCAAGTAAACGCGCCCACTGCTGCGTTTGCCAGTACCCAAAGGCTCTTTTAAGAGCCACCCACTTCTGCTCCAAAAGTGCAATGTTATTCCTATCTTCTTAATACAAAGCAAACGCAGTTAAAATCAGGACATGAACACTCTAATTTGCTAAGAATTATATATTTATATATAATATAATAAATAATTATATACATGGAAACTATCCAAGTAGTCGTAGTAGCAGTAGTAATAATAATAATATGAATGATAAGAATAAGAATAACAATAATAGTGAGGCGTGTTGGCTAAATGCAGTGTGAGGGATGAGAATATGTTTTGACGGCGGGCGGTTTGTGTGTAACTGGTGAATGGCAGAGTACAAAAGCGCTGCGCGCCCGTGGAATAGGGGCGGGCGCCTTGTGTTTCGAACTGTGCCGGTGGCGGAAGCCAATAGTCATCAAGTGACGTCACGCATTCTATCCAATGACAGACGAGTGCCTTCAAGACGCCCAATGAGCGCAGAGCAGCGTTAGGGCTTAAAAAGCCGGCGTTCGCGAGCGCCGTGTATTCTGTTTTTCATCCGTGAAGTGCAGAGCTCGACGCCATGGCAAGAACCAAGCAGACCGCCCGTAAGTCCACCGGTGGCAAGGCGCCCAGGAAGCAGCTCGCCACTAAGGCCGCCCGCAAGAGCGCCCCGGCCACCGGCGGCGTGAAGAAGCCTCACCGTTACAGGCCGGGCACCGTGGCTCTGAGAGAGATCCGCCGTTATCAGAAGTCTACTGAGCTGCTCATCCGCAAGCTGCCCTTCCAGCGCCTGGTGAGAGAAATCGCTCAGGACTTCAAGACTGATCTGCGTTTCCAGAGCTCGGCCGTCATGGCCCTGCAGGAGGCGAGCGAGGCGTACCTGGTCGGCCTGTTCGAGGACACCAACCTGTGCGCCATCCACGCCAAGAGAGTGACCATCATGCCCAAGGATATTCAGCTGGCCCGCCGTATTCGCGGAGAGCGCGCTTAAACGACGACCGCGTCTAATCTACACAAAGGCTCTTTTAAGAGCCACCTCACAGTCTCAGCGAAATGAGCAAGTCTTCGTACCTTGGCTGTTTAAAAACTAAATGTAATGTGGTAGGGAAAAAAAAAAAAAGAACCTTTGAAATATTTTTATAACCTGTATAAATATATACATTATTATAAATATTATATAATGTTTGTGTGTTATGTGCTTATACGCGCGCGCTCTCACGCTGTGGCACACTTACAGTGAAAAGGGAGCAGTGAACCATAAGGTTTATTTGTGACGTCATGCGCTGGGGTCAGAGGCTTAGAACTATGCTGTTGGTTTGATTGACAGTTTTTCCCTTTATGACGCCGCGGGGATTCATCGGTCTTTAAATGTTGTGGTTTCTGCGCGCGCCTCTTCACTAATTTGAAGGGGAGAAGCAGAAGGGTTTCTCCGCGTTATCGTCATTCCGCCTAATATCCATCTGCACTTGTCTTTCTTTTCTGCTTAGAAATGATCAGATATAATACTATATTTAATCATTGGTGTATATTTATCAAGGACAACATGTGACATTTTTATTTATTCATTCATTCAATCGCTCATTTATGTCTTTATATAGCGTTTTTAACATTTAAAATGAAAAATTCCTGCTACTACTAATAACAACAATAATAACAACAATAATAATAATAATAATAGTGATAGTGATAGTAAAGAGTAGAGAAGAGGCGTGTGTTGGAGTTGCTATGGCAGAATGATCCAGTGCACAGTAATAAGGCTGATGAGCTCTGTGTCTGTGGGAAGGACACAGCGGCGCTGCGTGTTGTGCTGGATGGAGCTTGACTGCCCTCGTGCGGCCAAATCCAGGAACTGCAATTTCCCAGATTCAGTGTTCTGTTATGAAGCATTTTATGGAGGTGTTTATAAGTCTAAACTTGTAGTAGTTAGCCGGGGGAGAGTGCAGAGAACTGGGGGGGTGGGGGGTTCGGGGCTGTAGCTGCGTTCACGATATACACAAACATGTGGAAAACTGCAAAAAAAAAATTTCTTTTCTTAATCTGCATATAAAGATTATTTTAGAAGCTGCTTTTGCTATATATATATATATATATATATATATATAGATAGATAGATAGATAGATAGATAGATAGATAGATAGATAAACATACACACAAAACATCAATTCGGGGTCCCTGTGAGTGTACATGGAGGGGGGACGGGGGGCAGAGAGAAAAGTCAACACCAGAGAAACACCTTGTACATATATTGTTGTTGATGTTGTTTATTATATTTGTAATTTTGAAAGGCATATATATGTGTTCTTTGTACCTGCAGTGAACCATTATGACTTCATGTACAGAGTTCTAGCTTGATGGTTTGATTGACAGTTTTTAGAAGTCATTTGCTAATCCTAATAATATTGATATGAATGTTACTACTACTACTAATAATAATTATTATAAAAGGTTGTTGTGTGCAGTGCTGTGTGTTGTTGTGGATGGATCTTGACTGCCCTTGACGTTGCCCTAACCACTGCTGTTTATAGCCGCAGGTAAATTCTACATCTGCAATAAATAAAATAAATAAATAAATAAATAGGAGGAAGAACCTTTAAGAAATGTTTGTCAGTGCTGTGTTTGTTGCGTGTTAGAACAACAATCAGTAATAATTCTTCTGTTACTACTACTACTACTTATAATAATAATAATAATAATGAGAAGAAGAAGAAGAAATAATAAAGAGAGACTAGAAGAAAGAATAAAGGATGAGGAGTAAAATAAAATTTGCTGTGTGCAGCGCTGGGTGTTGTTGTGGATGGCTCGTGTGGCCACTTTTAGGAAGTGCACTTTGCCCTAATCACTGCTGTTTATAGGCGCAAATATAGCAAGTCTATGTAATAAATCGTAAAAAAAATAAATAAATAAAAATAGGAGGGACATGCTGTAAGAAAAGTTTGTCAATGCTGTGTTTGTTGCGTGTTAAAAAATATATTAAAACATGATGACAACAACGACAAGAGCAGTAATAACAATAATTCTGCTATCACTACTACTACTACTTCTTCTTCTACTACTACTGCTACTACTCATAATCGCCCTCGTGTGGCCACGTTTAGGAAGTGCACTTTGCCCTAACCACTGCTGTTTATAGGCGCAAATATAGCAAGTCTATGTAATAAATCGTAAAAAAATAAATAAATAAATAAAAATAGGAGGGACATTCTGTAAGAAAAGTTTGTCAATGCTATGTTTGTGGCGTGTTAAAAAATATATTAAAACATGACAAGAACAGTAATAACAATAATTCTGCTATTACTACTACTACTACTACTACTACTACTACTACTACTACTCATAATCGCCCTCGTGTGGCCACGTTTAGGAAGTGCACTTTGCCCTAATCACTGCTGTTTATAGGCGCAAATATAGCAAGTCTATGTAATAAATCGTAAAAAAATAAATAAATAAAAATAGGAGGGACATGCTGTAAGAAAAGTTTGTCAATGCTATGTTTGTTGCGTGTTAAAAATATATTAAAACATGATGACAACAACGACAAGAACAGTAATAATAATAATTCTGCTATCACTACTACTACTACTTCTTCTACTACTACTACTGCTACTACTCATAATCGCCCTCGTGTGGCCACGTTTAGGAAGTGCACTTTGCCCTAACCACTGCTGTTTATAGGCGCAGGTCAAGTCTACAGCTGCAATAAAGAGCTAAAACAAAAAAATAGGCCTACAGCGGCGCAGTGTACTTCAAAATAGGCCTGTAACAACGCAGAGTACTTCAAAATAGGCTCATAGCGGCGCAGAGTACTTCAAAATAGGCTCATAGCGGCGCAGAGTACTTCAAAATAGGCCTACAGCGGCGCAGTGTACTTCAAAATAGGCCTGTAACAACGCAGAGTACTTCAAAATAGACTCATAGCGGCGCAGTGTACTTCAAAATAGGCTCATAGCGGCGCAGAGTACTTCAAAATAGGCCTGTAACAACGCAGTGTACTTCAAAATAGGCTCATAGCGGCGCAGTGTACTTCAAAATAGGCTCATAGCGGCGCAGTGTACTTCAAAATAGGCTCATAGCGGCGCAGAGTACTTCAAAATAGGCTCATAGCGGCGCAGTGTACTTCAAAATAGGCTCATAGCGGCGCAGTGTACTTCAAAATAGGCTCATAGCGGCGCAGTGTACTTCAAAATAGGCTCATAGCGGCGCAGAGTACTTCAAAATAGGCCTGTAACAACGCAGTGTACTTCAAAATAGGCTCATAGCGGCGCAGTGTACTTCAAAATAGGCTCATAGCGGCGCAGTGTACTTCAAAATAGGCTCATAGCGGCGCAGAGTACTTCAAAATAGGCCTGTAACAACGCAGAGTACTTCAAAATAGGCCTGTAACAACGCAGAGTACTTCAAAATAGGCTCATAGCGGCGCAGTGTACTTCAAAATAGGCCTACAGCGGCGCAGCGTACTTCAAAATAGGCTCATAGCGGCGCAGTGTACTTCAAAATAGGCTCATAGCGGCGCAGAGTACTTCAAAATAGGCCTGTAACAACGCAGAGTACTTCAAAATAGGCCCATAGCCGCGCAGTGTACTTCAAAATAGGCCTGTAACAACGCAGAGTACTTCAAAATAGGCCTACAGCGGCGCAGTGTACTTCAAAATAGGCCTGTAACAACGCAGAGTACTTCAAAATAGGCTCATAGCGGCGCAGTGTACTTCAAAATAGGAGTATAGAGGCACAAAGTAATTCTAGTTATATGCTGTATGCATATGCAATGTTCTAGCAGCAGGAAATACTTCAAAATAGGATTCTAGCCGTACTGAGTAAATCACAATCCCAAGTTTAAAGCCCTGTGGATGAAATACAAAAGATAGACGTGTGAAGATAGAAGCGTGGACTAAATGCAAATGCATTTATAGCAGCATTGGCTACATTTATCCCAATAGAGTAATAGCAGAACGTAGTCAATTAAAACCAGGCGATAGTTGAATAACAACGAATAGGGTTAGAGCTCTGCTGAGTTCATAAGACTAGGGTTACAGCAGTGTGGAATTACATAAACATGAGGCTATAGCAGAGCCGGGCTAAACGGCACTAGGGTTAGGGCAGAGCCGGGCTAAACGGCACTAGGGTTAGGGCAGAGCCGGGCTAGACGGCACTAGGGTTAGGGCAGAGCCGGGCTAGACGGCACTAGGGTTAGGGCAGAGCCGGGCTAGACGGCACTAGGGTTAGGGCAGAGCCGGGCTAGACGGCACTAGGGTTAGGGCAGAGCCGGGCTAGACGGCACTAGGGTTAGGGCAGAGCCGGGCTAGACGGCACTAGGGTTAACTCGGGCTAGGGCGGAGACAGGCGCGGGTAACGAGGCGGAGGCGCGCGCCCGTTAAGGCGCCCACGAGGCGCACCTGGCGCCCCGGGACCACAAGAGGACGCGGCCGCGCACGAGGAGCGCCAGCCCGAGTGCCGGCGCCAGCCCGAGCGACGAAGACCAGACGAGGACAAAGACGCTGGGAGTCACGCTGCGGGAGTCGCCTCGTCCCTCCGAGCGCGCCCGCTCGCTCTCCACCCATGTGCTTTACACGGCCCAAAAGGGGCCTCGGTTCACATACTGCACGCCACACTCGGCCCGTGCAAACATAGCAGCAGCACTCACACGGCTCTCCTTCAACTCGGCCCGGAGGCCTCGCAACGGCCACGCCGTTTTTTGCCCTCTTTTTACACAGCACAACGCACGAAATGCGCGGCCCGCCGGCTCGAGCGCCAGGCGCGCCGTGCACTTTTGTGGCCGCCGCGCGAGATTGGTGCTCTCCTCCTGGCCGTGGCGGGCCGCGGGAGAAACGGGAAAGCCCGTTCTCGCGAAACGCGTGCTTGAACGCTTTGGAGCTTGCCTGACGGGTCGGATTTTCGCCGCGAAATGCCATGAGAAAACACAGTTGCGAGCGCATCGCGGAAGCGCAGTCATTCAGCGGCGCCCGGGTTGAGTCTACAACGTTCTCATGTCTGCTTTTAAGACCAGCCCCCCGGCCGCGGGGAGGGAGGTTCCTGTGTTACACAGCGCCACAGCGATTGACTCCTTTATTCTACTTAGCTCCGCACACACAGACATGGCAGAAGTCGCTCCCGCGCCCGCCGCCGCGCCGGCCAAAGCGCCCAAGAAGAAAGCAGCTTCGAGGACCAAGAAAGCGGGCCCCAGCGTCGGCGAGCTCATCGTCAAGGCGGTTTCCTCGTCCAAGGAGAGGAGCGGCGTGTCGCTCGCCGCTTTGAAGAAGGCTTTGGCTGCCGGCGGATACGATGTGGAGAAGAACAACTCCCGCGTCAAGCTCGCCGTCAAGAGCCTCGTGACAAAGGGCACTCTGGTGCAGACCAAAGGGACCGGCGCGTCTGGCTCTTTCAAGCTGAACAAGAAGCAGACCGAAGCCAAGAAGCCCGCAAAGAAAGCCGCGCCCAAACCCAAGAAGGCGGCCGCCAAGAAGCCCGCCGCGGCTAAGAAGCCCAAGAAGGTAGCGGCCAAGAAACCCGCCGCCGCCGCCAAGAAGTCTCCTAAGAAGGCGAAGAAGCCCGCCGCCGCCGCCAAGAAAGCCACCAAGAGCCCCAAGAAGGCGAAGAAGCCGGCGACCCCTAAGAAGGCAGCCAAGAGCCCCAAGAAGGCAAAGGCTGTGAAGCCCAAGACAGCAAAGCCCAAAGCGGCAAAGGCGAAAAAGGCAGCCCCCAAAAAGAAATAAACATGTTTGTGTGTTTCATTCATGTTTTTCTTCCTTAAACGGCTCTTTTAAGAGCCACCCATATCTTCGTTTAAAGAGCAATATTCCCTGTCCTCTCATGACACAAAGTGATGCTTTTAGTGGATTGGATTCCTCCTCCCAAAACGGTGACAGAGGCTGTAGGAGGAACATGAACATATGGGCAAACTAGTAAGAATTTACATTTCTCTGTAGCGTTGTACAGAATTTTGTGCGTTTGTGCGTTTGTATGTCTATTTTCCCTTCTGTCTGTTTTCATGCGCTCTCTCTCTCTCTCACACACACACACACACACACACACACACACACACACACACACACACACACACGCACAGAGGCGGCGTCACAAACGGGGGTGGGAGGGGCGTCGCGTAGAATAGAATGGTGGGCGGAATGTGTGGAATTTGACGGCGCGTTTGTGATTGGTTCTTCTGCCACAACGATCTTAGCCAATAAGAGAGCGGCTGTGTTGGCTATATCACGGAGGGCTCGGCGCGTAGTCTTTATTATTTCAGCGTTGTTCGTGGAACAGGTCTGATCATAACCATGAGCGGAAGAGGCAAGACCGGCGGAAAGGCTAGGGCCAAGGCCAAGACTCGTTCCTCCAGAGCTGGGCTGCAGTTCCCTGTGGGCCGTGTGCACAGGCTCCTACGTAAAGGCAACTACGCCGAGCGCGTCGGTGCCGGCGCTCCGGTCTACCTGGCCGCCGTGCTGGAGTATCTGACTGCTGAGATCCTGGAGTTGGCCGGCAACGCCGCCCGTGACAACAAGAAGACCCGTATCATCCCCCGCCACCTGCAGCTCGCCGTGCGTAACGATGAGGAGCTGAACAAACTGCTCGGCGGGGTGACCATCGCTCAGGGTGGTGTGCTGCCTAACATTCAGGCCGTGCTTCTGCCCAAGAAGACCGAGAAGACCGTCAAGACCAAGTAAACGCGCCCACTGCTGCGTTTGCCAGTACCCAAAGGCTCTTTTAAGAGCCACCCACTTCTGCTCCAAAAGTGCAATGTTATTCCTATCTTCTTAATACAAAGCAAACGCAGTTAAAATCAGGACATGAACACTCTAATTTGCTAAGAATTATATATTTATATATAATATAATAAATAATTATATACATGGAAACTATCCAAGTAGTCGTAGTAGCAGTAGTAATAATAATAATATGAATGATAAGAATAAGAATAACAATAATAGTGAGGCGTGTTGGCTAAATGCAGTGTGAGGGATGAGAATATGTTTTGACGGCGGGCGGTTTGTGTGTAACTGGTGAATGGCAGAGTACAAAAGCGCTGCGCGCCCGTGGAATAGGGGCGGGCGCCTTGTGTTTCGAACTGTGCCGGTGGCGGAAGCCAATAGTCATCAAGTGACGTCACGCATTCTATCCAATGACAGACGAGTGCCTTCAAGACGCCCAATGAGCGCAGAGCAGCGTTAGGGCTTAAAAAGCCGGCGTTCGCGAGCGCCGTGTATTCTGTTTTTCATCCGTGAAGTGCAGAGCTCGACGCCATGGCAAGAACCAAGCAGACCGCCCGTAAGTCCACCGGTGGCAAGGCGCCCAGGAAGCAGCTCGCCACTAAGGCCGCCCGCAAGAGCGCCCCGGCCACCGGCGGCGTGAAGAAGCCTCACCGTTACAGGCCGGGCACCGTGGCTCTGAGAGAGATCCGCCGTTATCAGAAGTCTACTGAGCTGCTCATCCGCAAGCTGCCCTTCCAGCGCCTGGTGAGAGAAATCGCTCAGGACTTCAAGACTGATCTGCGTTTCCAGAGCTCGGCCGTCATGGCCCTGCAGGAGGCGAGCGAGGCGTACCTGGTCGGCCTGTTCGAGGACACCAACCTGTGCGCCATCCACGCCAAGAGAGTGACCATCATGCCCAAGGATATTCAGCTGGCCCGCCGTATTCGCGGAGAGCGCGCTTAAACGACGACCGCGTCTAATCTACACAAAGGCTCTTTTAAGAGCCACCTCACAGTCTCAGCGAAATGAGCAAGTCTTCGTACCTTGGCTGTTTAAAAACTAAATGTAATGTGGTAGGGAAAGAACCTTTGAAATATTTTTATAACCTGTATAAATATATACATTATTATAAATATTATATAATGTTTGTGTGTTATGTGCTTATACGCGCGCGCTCTCACGCTGTGGCACACTTACAGTGAAAAGGGAGCAGTGAACCATAAGGTTTATTTGTGACGTCATGCGCTGGGGTCAGAGGCTTAGAACTATGCTGTTGGTTTGATTGACAGTTTTTCCCTTTATGACGCCGCGGGGATTCATCGGTCTTTAAATGTTGTGGTTTCTGCGCGCGCCTCTTCACTAATTTGAAGGGGAGAAGCAGAAGGGTTTCTCCGCGTTATCGTCATTCCGCCTAATATCCATCTGCACTTGTCTTTCTTTTCTGCTTAGAAATGATCAGATATAATACTATATTTAATCATTGGTGTATATTTATCAAGGACAACATGTGACATTTTTATTTATTCATTCATTCAATCGCTCATTTATGTCTTTATATAGCGTTTTTAACATTTAAAATGAAAAATTCCTGCTACTACTAATAACAACAATAATAACAACAATAATAATAATAATAATAGTGATAGTGATAGTAAAGAGTAGAGAAGAGGCGTGTGTTGGAGTTGCTATGGCAGAATGATCCAGTGCACAGTAATAAGGCTGATGAGCTCTGTGTCTGTGGGAAGGACACAGCGGCGCTGCGTGTTGTGCTGGATGGAGCTTGACTGCCCTCGTGCGGCCAAATCCAGGAACTGCAATTTCCCAGATTCAGTGTTCTGTTATGAAGCATTTTATGGAGGTGTTTATAAGTCTAAACTTGTAGTAGTTAGCCGGGGGAGAGTGCAGAGAACTGGGGGGGTGGGGGGTTCGGGGCTGTAGCTGCGTTCACGATATACACAAACATGTGGAAAACTGCAAAAAAAAAATTTCTTTTCTTAATCTGCATATAAAGATTATTTTAGAAGCTGCTTTTGCTATATATATATATATATATATATATATATATAGATAGATAGATAGATAGATAGATAGATAGATAGATAGATAAACATACACACAAAACATCAATTCGGGGTCCCTGTGAGTGTACATGGAGGGGGGACGGGGGGCAGAGAGAAAAGTCAACACCAGAGAAACACCTTGTACATATATTGTTGTTGATGTTGTTTATTATATTTGTAATTTTGAAAGGCATATATATGTGTTCTTTGTACCTGCAGTGAACCATTATGACTTCATGTACAGAGTTCTAGCTTGATGGTTTGATTGACAGTTTTTAGAAGTCATTTGCTAATCCTAATAATATTGATATGAATGTTACTACTACTACTAATAATAATTATTATAAAAGGTTGTTGTGTGCAGTGCTGTGTGTTGTTGTGGATGGATCTTGACTGCCCTTGACGTTGCCCTAACCACTGCTGTTTATAGCCGCAGGTCAATTCTACATCTGCAATAAATAAAATAAATAAATAAATAAATAGGAGGAAGAACCTTTAAGAAATGTTTGTCAGTGCTGTGTTTGTTGCGTGTTAGAACAACAATCAGTAATAATTCTTCTGTTACTACTACTACTACTTATAATAATAATAATAATAATGAGAAGAAGAAGAAGAAATAATAAAGAGAGACTAGAAGAAAGAATAAAGGATGAGGAGTAAAATAAAATTTGCTGTGTGCAGCGCTGGGTGTTGTTGTGGATGGCTCGTGTGGCCACTTTTAGGAAGTGCACTTTGCCCTAATCACTGCTGTTTATAGGCGCAAATATAGCAAGTCTATGTAATAAATCGTAAAAAAAATAAATAAATAAAAATAGGAGGGACATGCTGTAAGAAAAGTTTGTCAATGCTGTGTTTGTTGCGTGTTAAAAAATATATTAAAACATGATGACAACAACGACAAGAGCAGTAATAACAATAATTCTGCTATCACTACTACTACTACTTCTTCTTCTACTACTACTGCTACTACTCATAATCGCCCTCGTGTGGCCACGTTTAGGAAGTGCACTTTGCCCTAACCACTGCTGTTTATAGGCGCAAATATAGCAAGTCTATGTAATAAATCGTAAAAAAATAAATAAATAAATAAAAATAGGAGGGACATTCTGTAAGAAAAGTTTGTCAATGCTATGTTTGTGGCGTGTTAAAAAATATATTAAAACATGACAAGAACAGTAATAACAATAATTCTGCTATTACTACTACTACTACTACTACTACTACTACTACTACTACTCATAATCGCCCTCGTGTGGCCACGTTTAGGAAGTGCACTTTGCCCTAATCACTGCTGTTTATAGGCGCAAATATAGCAAGTCTATGTAATAAATCGTAAAAAAATAAATAAATAAAAATAGGAGGGACATGCTGTAAGAAAAGTTTGTCAATGCTATGTTTGTTGCGTGTTAAAAATATATTAAAACATGATGACAACAACGACAAGAACAGTAATAATAATAATTCTGCTATCACTACTACTACTACTTCTTCTACTACTACTACTGCTACTACTCATAATCGCCCTCGTGTGGCCACGTTTAGGAAGTGCACTTTGCCCTAACCACTGCTGTTTATAGGCGCAGGTCAAGTCTACAGCTGCAATAAAGAGCTAAAACAAAAAAAAAGGATTGAATTAAATTTAAGAATTGTTTGTCAATGCTATGTTTGTTGCGTGTTAGAAAATATGTTAAACCATGATGACAACCGCAATCACAATAACAACAACAATCACAATAATAGATCTTCTGTTACTACTACCACTACTTCTAATAATAATAATAATAATAATAATAATAATAATAGGAGAAAACAATAAAGAAAGACTAGAAGAAAGAATAAAGGATGAGGAGTAAAATAAAGGTTGTTGTGTGCAGCGCTGTGTTGTTGTGGATGGATCCTGTCTGCCCTCGTGTGGCCAAGTTTAGGAAGTGCACTTTGCCCTAACCACTGCTGTTTAAAGCCGCAAATATAGCAAGTCTATGTAATAAATAGTTTTAAAAAAAAAAAAAAAAAAAAAAAAAAAAAAAAGGGGGGGGGGGGGGAGCGGGGGGGGGGGGGGCGGCGGGGGGGGGCATGTTTGTCAATGCTATCTTTGTTGCGTGTTAGAGCGTATATTACAACATGTTTACAACAGCCAACATCAGCCAACAACAACAATACTACTATTACTAGTGATGATAGCGATGCCGCGCTGTGCTGGCTGAACGGTTAAGGCTCTGGGTTTTTGCTCGTAAGGTCGGGGGTTCAAGCCCCAGCACTGCTTCCACACAAGCTGGGATATCCTGTTTAGTATTATTTGTTTATTTTTATCTAAGCTTATGTTATAGATTAATAATACTACTACTGATAATAGCTATTAAATAATAATTATTTTTTAATATGACTAATAGGCATTAGTGTTTATTATAATGATTATTTATGAAATATTGTCATTACTGTATATCATTGCTATTATTATGTATTATATATCACAATTATGTGACTCCGTTTCATGCCAGCTGAAGTGGATTCGGCTGCTCTTTGTACCTCTGCTGTAATATAAATGGCAACTGATTCTACAGATTTCTGCTTAAGGTGCAGTATTTGGAGATTGGGAAGGTAGTTGTGTGTTGCGTTGTCTGTGATGTGCATCTTGTAAACTGTGTGGAATGTATCGTGTTGTGACCAAACACCAGGAAAAATTCCTAATACATGTCACTACATATGGCAACTAGAATTATTCTGATAACAACACCAACAACAGCAACAATGACACTGCTGCTACTCCTACTACTCCTACTACTAATAATAGTAATAATAGTAATAATGCGCTACTATTATTAATACCATTCCATTGTATAAGGCTAACAGACATCGTGTTCACCCACGTGTGGCCGCATTTCGAAACTTGACTGCCTGCATTTGTAGTAAATAACTGGGTTCGGATAATGAAATGATTTGATCAATTAAGCGTATGAATGCGTGTCACATACATCACACGGGGTTGTTTGTCACCGCTGTGCATCGACACGCTTTTCTACATGACAGTCTGATCGACACGGCAGTCTGAAATGATGAACATTGTAGACGTCTAATAAATGAGTAAAGTAAGACGACGCGTTATGAACGGTGTTCACGGTTGCTGGCATAATTTTCTACACGGTGAGTTAAAGGCGCACAACTATCAGATTCACAGTTCACGACTGTGTTTTATTTGGCCGAGTACAAGAGAGTGTAGGAGGAATCAGACTCTGTTGTTGTGCTCATATGACTATGGCATCGGCACAAATTTAACTTCTTACGGCTTTGGCTTTGTGTCGACGCACGTGTTTGATGAATTGTATGTTAGTTTCTTTGGCACAAATGGTGAAGCGAGTATGCTTTCCTTGCGAATGACACTTGGAGTTTAAGAATGAGGTTAGTGTTTGAGAAAATGTATCTATTTTAGACATTATACCTTAGAGAGGCCATTATATTTTGCCTTTGAGAGAGCTGATAAAGTAAGGCCCGAGAGTTGCCCTCGCATTCCTTTCTGTGCCGCTTGTCAGTTAAGTGATTGGCATTTGTGAGTGATCGATTGGTGTGGTAAAATGTGGGCTCGATTAAAAGTGTACACAGACTTTGATGGCGATCGGCTGAATGAGGGGCCTACTAATAAGATGCTGTGCTGCTACGCGAGACCCGTCGTTACAGCGGACCTAGGAGGAACGTCTCGTGTCTGTAAAGGGAATGTCGATGTTTTACAAACACAGAGTACTTTTACTAACCTCCTTACACTGACGGGTGTTTGGCTGTATTGTTTTTTGTTTTGTCTTTTTAAATATACACCTTGCATATCGGAATAAGACTTCTACTATTGTTACTACTACTGGAAAAACAACTACTACTACTACTACTACTACTACTACTACTAATAATAATAATAATAGTAATAATAATGTTTGTGTGTATAGAGAGGGTGAGGAAGAAGAAGACGC